>NW_027187740.1:0-45570 GCF_041381155.1 Argopecten irradians
ATAAAATTTGAGAAAGATCCCTTCAGTGCTTTCTGAGAAATAGCGGTAACAAACTTTAACTATCAAAAATCCAAGATGGCTACCTGGCGGCCATCTTGTTGACCGATCAGTCCCAAAATGCAATATGCACAACTACGGTCCTAGAGGAACCTACATATGAAATTTGAGAAAGATCCCTTAAGTACTTTCTGAGAAATAGCGGTAACAAACTTTAACTATCAAAATCCAAGATGGCTGCCTGGCGGCCATCTTGTTGACTGATCAGTCCCAAAAATACAATATGCACAACTAGGGTCCTAGGGGAACCTACATATGAAATTTGAGAAAGATCCCTTCAGTACTTTTAGAGAAATAGCGGTAACAAAAATTGTTAACGGACGGGACGGACGGACGGAAGGACGGACGGACGGACGGAAGGACGGACGGACGACGGACCACGGACGAAAGGCGATTTGAATAGCCCACCATCTGATGATGGTGGGCTAAAAATACCATTTGTCAGCGGTGGAGCATCTTTAAGAAGAGCTACACAATTTACTGATTAACAAGGACATAGTCATTCAGATCCCCCGCCAATGGAGATATCAAAGCTGAAGTAAGTTTGATTGTGGAGACTTATGTGTATGAAAAAAAACAGAAAAAAGGAAGTTGAGCTTAAGAAAGATGGAGTATAATTCAAGTAGAGCGGGGCTGCAATTGTTGAATCAGGTATACAGCCTTGACATTTATATTAGACTATATACACAAAGATGGGTGGAGTTTTGCAAAGTAACATTTACCATTTACCATGACATTTTCAGCAATGTTTCCATGGTAACGGAAAAAGTGCAAAAAATGAAAACCTAAAAATAGCAAAAGGCACTACTAGACCGTAAGAACAATGTGTCTATGAAGTTTCATGGAAATATCTCTGCTGTTTTTAGAGTTGTGCTCCGGAAACGATTCTTACACAAAAATCTGCCATTTTCAGCAATGTTTCCATGGTTACAGAAAAAAGTACAAAAAGTGAAAACCTTAAAATAGCAAAAGGCACTACTAGACCATAAGACCAATGTGTCTATGAAGTTTCGTGGAAATATCTCTTCTGGTTTTAGAGTTATGCTCCGGAAATGAACCTGCTACAAAAATATGATATTTTTAGCAATGTTTCTATGGTTACAGAAAAAAGCACAAAAACTGAAAACCTAAAAATATCATAAGGCACTACTAGACCATAAGAACAATGTGTCTATGAAGTTTCATGGAAATATCTCTGCTGGTATTAGAGTTGTGCTCCGGAAACGATTCTTACACAAAAATCTGCCATTTTCAGCAATGTTTCCATGTATTTCATATTGGCTTGTGAGTTTTTTTGATTATTTTAACGTCCTATTAACAACCAGGTTGATTTAAGGACGGCCTTCCATGAATGCAGTGAGTGGCGTGTGTGTAGTGCGAGGTGCGTGTTTTGGAAGACTGCGATATGTTCGTATAATGGAACTATTGCCCTTTTTAATCACACAAACAAATCCTAAAGAGCAAATTTGTTTTATGATTTTTTTACCCTCTTCAGCTCGAGCATCTCGAGCATGAAATGAATTATAAGTATATACAAATTGAAAAAGCAAATTGCTCTATCAAGTTCTCAAAACATACTTGAAGTCACTAGAACACCGTTTCACACTCGTAATAGATCAGACCAAATACTTCATGTTCGTTCGGCTACGTCTAGAATGTAGTTCACTAAACAAATATCCTTTCAGAAAAATCTTGTAGACTCACCTCATTGTGCCTATGGCTTTATGACTTTTGTTTGTTTGTTTTATTAACGTCCTATTAACAGCTATGGTCATGTAAGGACGGCCTCCCATGTATGCGGTGTGTTGCGTGTATGTTGTGCGAGGTGAGTATACTGGGAGACTGCGGTATGTTCGTGTTGTGTCTTCTTGTATAATGGAACTGTTGTCCTTTTTATAGTGCTATAATATCACTGAAGCATGCCGCCGAAGACACCGACTCCACCTGGTCACATTATACTGACAACGGGGCGAAACCAGTCGTCCCACTACCGCATGAAACATGGGTAGGCCGTCCTTTACATGACCATAGCTGTTAATAGGACGTTAATAAATCAAACAAACAAACCCTGTATGCTGAGCGACCAAGCAAGGAGAGCAGAAACTACCACTTTATAGACTTTACTCGGCCCAGGGGGACAGAACCAGAGCCTTCCTCACAGGGGCGAACGCTCAACTCGAGTCCCAAAAGTGAGGCGGTGCCAAGGGAGGCATTTAGGAAAGATAAAATCAGTTAGAAGAAGAGAAAAATCCCTAAATTTAGTCGCCTTTTACGATCATATTCCCATAGAGGCAGCAAGTTTACAAATCTAACGATTTTTTATGCTCTCCAAACAGCCTCAAGCAATTTCGAGAAAAATTGAACTCCTATAATATGCGAGTAAATATTCCCAAAGGCGAGTTAAAATTAACGGATATGTATGTAAAAAATTCTGAAATATTTCCGGATTTATTTTGGGTTCGGTTCTTTTTAGTAGGTCAACTGATATATCTAATTCTTGTGGTCAGAAAACGCGCTTAAAAGCAGTAATTAATGCTGTAAAGCGCTTGATCGACCCTACAGCCGTTGTATCAGTAGCATATGGCAGGCAAAAAAGGCCGGGGCATACAGTCCCCCTGTACTTTTTTTGGCTTTTTGAAAAAGCAAAACAAACAGAAATCAGAAAACAAAATGGCAAGATTTTATGCATGTGCAAAATGGGACTGAATCCAATACATCACAGGAAGCAAACGCTTACGACATGGCTGAATGAATGCTGTGGCCAAGACATGACGAAGGTACGATGTTTTGAAAGATGTGTGAAAACAGATTATTAATTAATCAATGGCCGGCAAAACAGACTTTGTATCCAACTACTGATTGTTACGAAAGAGACAGACGCTTGTGTGACACAGAAAGAACCATAAGACATGTAAGTATCGGGTCATTAATTGATACTGTAATCGACACGCTTCAAACATTGCAAGAATTTCCCTATGCACCACCCTGAAGTTGCGTCAATGCACTACATGTATAGAATTGCCATAGAAACGCAGAACTACACCAGTGTAAATTCCAAGCCGCTGGTGGACATTTTGCAACGAAAAAAAACTACGGACTCTTGGAAGGACCGTTGTTACATGACTGCCTGAGGTATTAGGACGCCCAATTTATTCAATTTAAAAAACAAAATATGTATAACCCTAATCGGCGAGACATGCCCGCAGAGCTATATTAATAAGAATATCTTGTATTGAGTGCATCGTCAATGTAACCATTGAGTATTTACTGTGGTGTATGGTATACCTGTATGGTGTTTCCATTTATATATCCGATTTTTTCTGGAGCATTTTCATTCATGATTTACCAGTTCATCTCCCATTAATTGTTCAGTTTTGTCGGTTTTTCCCTCTCATATGCAACATCTTTTGTCTATGAATCTCGTAGTTTTTATATCTAGTTAAATTGTTAATTTAATGGCGATATATTTGTTGTTGCCTTATTTAAAGATACCTTTTTGTCTTATCTTATTTTGTACACGTGTGTATTCCTAAATTTCTGTAAAGCTGTCCATATACCTTTTAGTAGAGATGTGGTGTTCGCTAGAACCTTGCTACATTTTTTCCCTCATTCCAGTCACTTGTACTATGTGATTTTTGGCGCTCGCATTCTTTGGTTAAGATTTGAAGGATTTCTTTGCCTCTACCTCGTATTAGGGTTATTTGGTCCCGTTTTTTTAACTTCCTATGACGGCGTCTCATATTGACATTGAGGCTTTTGAGGAGAACAGTCAGATTCCAGGTTGCCGGTCCCAGAAGGAGTGCTTGTTTGTGTGTTGATTATTTCAACGTCCTATTAACAGCTATGGTCATGTAAGGACGGCCTCCCATGTATGGACATTAATAGGTGAACACCCCACCCGTTCACATTATACTAACAATGGGCGAACCAGTCGTCCCACTCCCTGTTCGCTGAGCGCTAAGCAGGAGCAGAAACTACCACTTTTATAGACTTTGGTGTGTCTCGGCCAGGGGACAAAACACAGAGCCTTCCTCACAGGGGCGAACGCTCAACTCAAGGCTAAATGTGAGGCGGTGCAAAAGGAGGCATTAGGAAAGACCTTAGCTGTTAACAGGACGTTAATTAACCAGACAGGCAGACAGACAGGACGTTAAAATAACCAAACAAACAAACAAAAGTGATGGCGGCGTGATGCTGCTAACCCAGTAAAAAGCTGGCTTGCAGAAGAGTTGGCAATTTATCTAGAAGACTGATTGAATTTAACACGTGCCTGTCTGGGACTTGAGAAGCCATCGCTAAAGCTACTGACGCTGTTTCTCCATACATCACTATGTCTTTAGTGACAGGAGATGCAAACAACTTCCAATCCAATGTCACGTGATGAACAGTGACCAAGTCTTTTGAGAATGGTGGTAAGACCTTTCCTGCGATACAGACGACTAACAGTGGCGGAAAGCAGGTGTTTAGGAAGTTTCCATTCGCATGAAATCACTGGCAATCTAAGATGGCCGCAATGTGACCCCATTGGGTCGTTAGTTTTTTAATGGCAAAAAGCATAAAAATGACATACCGATCGTTTAAAAAACATTTTTCAAAAATGCCAAAGGAGTACGTGGGAACCTATTTCTCCTCCCCCACTATTCCCTGGGTATTTTTGTGGGAGTGTGCTGTCATATCAACAAAAAGTGAACACAGTAAGCTGTGGTGACATTATCAAAATGATGAAACTGCACCACTGCGACCTGATGTAATTGCTAATACCTTAACACAGCAATATGATTGTGCAAGACACAGGGTTTAGTTTATGAGTGCCAAGGGTTATATGTTACCAACGAACAAGCTAGCGATGTTGAGAACAGTCCGCGTCTTCTTGGCACAGTATCTGGACTACAAGACTGACGTTCTCTAAATTTGAAATTATTCGTTCACACAAAAAAAGATTTCCAAAAGCTTGCAGACAATTTAAGTAATAAAGAAAAGGTGGTTACGAAGGCAATGCAACATGGTTTGTCTCATGAAAAGACAGCATGTGCATGTTACGATTATCTTACTAATAACAATATATACAAATGAGGATTTGTCATCTGTCCCATCTGTTCTTACTTGGATTTGTTTTGTTTGTTTGTTTGTTTAATTAACGTGATATTAACAGCTAAGGTCATGTAAGGACGGCCTCCCATGAATGTGATGTGTTGCGTGTATGTTGTTGGAGGTGCATGTTTTGGGAGACTGTGGTATATTCATGTTGTGTCTTCATGTATAGTGGAACTGTTGCCCATTTTTACAGTGATACATCACTGAAGCATGCCGCCGAAGACACAAAGCAACACACCCAATCTGGTCACATTATAGTGATAATGGGCGAACAAGTCGTCCCACTCCCTGTATGCTGAGCGCTAAGCAGGATCAAAAACATGTGCCAAGGAAGGTAGTAGGAAACAAAGTCAGTAAGGTAGAAGAGGAAACGATAAGATCCTAAATTTAGTCGCCTTTTACAATCTTGCAATAGGGGCAGCAGGTACAATTCTAACGCCCTACAGGTTTGACTGTACAAAGCAAACCCATCACCTTATACACGTGAAAACACGATCAGTATTTAAATTTCCATTTGATATTTAATTACAAAATTCGCAAAAATAATCCTTTTCCCAAATTGATGCTATATTTGAAACCTGCTACACTAGAACATTATTATTATAATTTTTGGCAGATCCAGAATGGATTCACAAAAATCTTTGTTTCTCTCCTATATGTTACACTATATGGTTCTCTTCTGTGTGTTACACTATATGTCTCTCTTCTGCATTTTTCATAATGTTTCTCTACTAAGTTTTTCACAATGTTTCTTTCTGGTATGTCTCTATCCTATATATTTTACTATTATATTTTTTTTTCAGTATTGTATTTGAAATAACAAATTTTTTACAAATGCCAGTATAGGTCTCTCTCCTGTACGTTGTTTAAATATCCTCATGTTGATCGGAAACGAATATTCATATCTGCCCGTAAGGTCCTTGGGTGATTGTAGTTTTACCCTTCTCGAGACATGATCGGCATATTTACAGAACAGTTTTAAATCTTTTTCTCAACTCCTAGTCAACCTCTCCCAGATCACAGCAGTAAACAGCACCTGCCCTGCAGGTAGGGCGTTGGAAATTGTACCTGCTTGCCCCTATTGCTTGACCATAGGCTGTTAATATGACGTTAAGTTAATCAAACAACACAAACAAACCCTATTGCATGATCCTAAAGGCGACTAAATTTAGTGGATCTTTTCTTTCCTAACTCCTCCCATAATACTGACTTGGAACTTTCCAAATGGCCTTCCCCCTGACATCCGCCACACATTTGGACCTAGAGGTTAGCGTTTCGCACCCGCGAGAGGGAAAGCTCTGGGTTTAACTGACCACCCGGGTCGAGACACACACCAAAGGTCGATAAAAGAGTAGTTTCCTTTCTGCTCCTCATTAGCGCTCAGCATAACGGGGAGAGGGGACTATCTAAGGATTGCGCCTTTTGCCCGTTTCAGTAAAATGTGGACCCGGATGGGTGTGGTGCCTGGTGTCAATCGGCGACATGAGCTTCAGTGATATATCACTATAAAAAGGGCCAAAACAGTTCCACTATACAAGAAGACACAACAACTAATATCCGCAGATCCCTCCCAAAACAACGTCACCTCCGCAACATACACCAACACCCAGAACCGCATACATGGGAGGGCATCCCCGCCGTCCTTACATGACCATAGCTGTGAATAGGACGTTAATTAATCAAACAAACAAACAAATTATATATACATCACATCACATCACATGCATATACATGTATACATATATCTATATCTATACAATAACCATATAAACTATTAACAGATTGATTTACTACACAGACAATTTTCACTCTTGTTTAAATTTGTCTTTTGACCCTTTTCAGTACCGAATTAAGATATACATTTCCAGTCAAAATATTTCAATACAATATCCTTCCTCTAGAGTATATAACCCTTAAGGATCGGTATTCTCTCCTGTATATAGCTAGTGATCAAGAAATTCTAATTAGGATTTTGTGGTATCGCTGCACCGTGAGGTATTAAATGAAAACGATTGACCTTTTAACCAGTTTATAAAAAGTAGTCCCTATCGCTCACACGGAAACCCATAGCAAATATTTATTTTTTTTTTTACAAATATTGGGACATCGATTTGGAGAAGAAGTGTTCTTACACCATTCATGTAAAAATGCAAATGGTTATAGAATATGAAATGAAGTTCAAAATTCTGCTAAGCAGATTAATTTTTGTGCTAAGTATATTGCTCATCTTGTTAAGTGGCTTGCAAGATTTTTCTTAACACTTAAGAATATTCTTAACATTAAACAACCACCTTACCTGTCTTAAATCGTTAAGTAAGATGCTTATCTTTCCAAAATGGCCGCTGCTAATGGACAGAATAATGCACCTCAACAGTTTGTAAGGGCATTGAGAAGAGAAAGAATTTTCCGGGACAGGTTTGATCCACTTCAAAACTATGACGGGTTTGAACTTTATCAAAGATTCAGGTTTGACAGGGAGGGGATCCTTTTTATTAATGATATTGTGAAAGATTATATTGCCCCCGCCACAGGACGGAATCACAGCCTACCCTCATTTTTGCAGGTGTTATTAGCACTGAGATTCTATGCTACAGGGAAAATGCAACTCTGCAGTGGTGATAATTTTAATGTTGACCAGTCAACCGTATCCCGAGTTATCCAGAGAGTGACAAATGCTTTAAACCGCCAGGAAGTCGTTACCAAGTTCATTTCATTCCCTATTTCTGCTGAGGCTGTGAGGAAACATCAAGCAGATTTTTATGCAGTTGCTAGGTTTCCGGGGGTTATCGGAGCAATTGACGGCACACATATACGTATTTTACGCCCCAGTATCAACGAGCCAGAATTTGTTAACAGAAAAAACTTCCATTCCATCAATGTACAGATTGTGGTGGATGCAAATTCACGTATTTTAGACCTAGTTGCGAGATGGCCAGGGTCAGCACACGACGCGAGAATCCTTCGTGAAAGTGGTCTGGCAAGGATATTTGAGGCGAGAATGGTGCCGGTAAAATGCCACTTACTTGGCGATAGCGGGTATCCTTGTAAAAACTGGCTCTTGACACCCTACCTCAACCCACTACCCGGACAACAGACTCGGTACAACAGGTAAATGTTCCTAAAATTGTGTCTACCTTTATTGACAATCTTCTCCGGTCACTCGCGCTACTGTTATTATTGCATTGGAGAGTTTTCGAAAAGGGAACTAACTCTAGTTGTATAATATGAGGGGTTCATGGAATGGACTAAGTATACATGATGGGTTGTACATCATGTTGGAAAAAAAAAGTACACCTAAATTACTGAAAATAGAGAACTTCCATCGCAGTAGTCGTAGGAATATTTTCAAGATCCGTTTATAAAAATTAACCAGACGACCATCTCTGGCATGTAAATTGGTGTGTTTCACCACATACACGAGATAACTTCCGTTTAATTGTGTCGCGTATAGATTAACATATTTTTAATATGTGTGCATGATATTATACTATATTGCTAGTACTCAATAGAATATTGCTCATTTTGCTATATTTAAATTCTTGAATCATGAAATGATACTGCTATGATAGCATAGCATCATGTTCAAATAGAATATCTGTTAGTACATGCTTACATTTATTAATGATGTGTTCCCATAAATAAATTTAATTGATTTAATGTGTGGGTCATAAGAGAGTCGTTCCGTCTTTTTGTGAGGCGCTTAACAAAATTTAACAGTCCTTTTCCAGTCAAAAAAAAAATCTAAGTCACATTATTGATAAACATTATCATTTTGTAAGTGTCTTTAGCCTACCTCATACCATGTTATCTAAGAAATCAAGCAAAGGTTTAAAATAGTTTCAGATTAATTTTGATATAAATATGCACACATATAGTTGTATACATGTACATTGTGAATGTGTATACATGTACACTGTACATGTACATGTAGCTGACAATTTTTTTTATTTTTTTTTATGCTTTTAAGATATATTATACACAACATGTATCCTTAAATGATCAGATGTCAACTGACTTATAATCATAATTCAATAATTTGGTAAAATAGAAATTTCAACCTTATATTTAAATGATATGAAATGAAATGAGAATTGGTGGTTCTGATGCACATTTTAGCAGAATTGAACTAATATTGAATTTTATTGATATATTTACCTATATTGCTACATATATATGAAGTGCACACTGTATACAGTGTATACATTAAACTGATATGACATTGCAAATCAATTCAAGCTTTAATTCAGGATTTATTTTACAATAAAAACATTTAATCAAATCAAATGGTTCACTTTTGTAGTGCACACAAAACTACCAGGTGTATTGTGGAAAGAGCTATTGGGCAATGGAAGAGAAGGTTCCATGTGCTGCATGGAGAGATAAGATTGAGACCAGAGAGAGTCTGCAAATTAATCACAGCTTGTGGCATTCTACATAACATTGCTAAATTGTTAAACATGCCACAGCTTGATAATGATGATGATGATGAAGATGGAGATGATGGTAACTGTGATGGTGATGCTAATAGTATCCAAGAGGACCCTGTTGATGGCAGAGCCTACAGAACCCATATTGTCTGTAACCACTTCTAATGTAAGCTCAATATTGTTTGATTTTTACTTAATTATTTTTTCATCTGACCAGGTTTTTTTTATCTACTTCATCATTTTTTTTTAAAATCAGCTGATGATATTTGTAAGTTATGTACATAATGTACAAACATAAATCAAAATAACACTCATTCAATAGATTTCATTAATTTATTATTTGAGTTTTAATTAACATTCATTATCATTTATCCTTTTGATTTTCAAAGTGAGAAGTTTGTTTTGTAATTTCAAATTTTCTATCTCCAGCTGCAGCTTCTGCTTCCTGAGTTGCTGTATCCCTGCAGTGCTGTCATCTGATTCTAGGGGTGAAGCTACTGTGCATGATGGCAAGATGGTAGCTGCACATGAAGACATGATCTCTGTTGTTATGGTGCTGCATGGGGGTCTGTTATAGAGACAATTTAAAGGATTAAAGCTAACTGACAATACATGTAGTACATCATTTCATAATAAACATATGCCATCAATTCATAGATGATAACAAATATTAATGATAAAAATAATAAAAAACATGAAATTTGAAATGTCATACATACATGTTCATTGAAACATGTACATAGACATATACATGTACATTGATATCTTTTTTTACTTTTGAAGTTACAATAAATGCACCAAAACTTAGATTTTGGCTATATTTGAAGCTTCTCTTTTGCAGAATGATTACCATAATTCCTTTACAAATATGTGTGTTGGAAAGATAGATCCAAATATTTTGTACTTGATATGAACTAGTAATTTGCATGTACATTTTCAACTAGCCCTATAATCTGTCATAAAATACCTTGAGATTGATGGAAACACTGGGTCAGTGTTTAGAAGCATCATCATGGATGTGTCCACTGCCCCATCAATGCCACAAATGGACACATTATCCAGGCCAATTACATTGCCCACAGCCTCAGCAATTGGACTGATCTGGGGCATAGAAGATGGACCACCACCTGAAATTGAGTACATGTATGCATTTAAGGTTGTTTATTTACCATTTATAATTCCATTTATCAATATTAATTTTGACTGAAATCAGAATATAAGTACAGAAAATGTAATTGTATAATATATTTACACGAAAAAGAATCTGTGGCCTTTTTGTTTTACTATACAGCTGTATTTCATTTTTAATCAAGAAAGTACACAATTGTGTATATGTGCAAGGCATTTTATTAGTGTGACATAATCAGGCAATAATCCATTTGGAAAAAACAGGTTTACTGTAAGAAGAAAATAAATAGATTTACAGAAAATAAGACATATTATGAAAAGTCAGTTGGAGTTTTTATATTCAGTTTCTGTATTTACATGTCTGTATCTCACATATATCTGTACATCTCATATGTATCTGTATCTCATATGTATCTGTATCTCATTTACATATGTCTGCATTTAAAAAAAAAAAGTAGATACCTGAATCAAATTATAGCTATTAAAATTAAATTACAGATACATGTATAGATCTGCAATTTAATTAATGAAATTAATTTATCAACATTTTTAAAATACAAATATTTTAATTCCTTAAACAATACAAATATTTATCTTAAAACTACAGATACATGTATTTGTAATTATAAGACAATGCATGTAAGCTTGTTTATCTCAATCTGTATTAACAATAGTAAATAGATGTAAGCTTAGCCTTAATGAAAATAATGTTATGTACAGATGATTTTGAAAACAGCTTATCATAATCTGTATTGTTCATGCATAAACCTAAATATCTACAATGACAATAAATGAAGATGTCTGTAATCAAAATATGGGTAAACTCTTTTTTTTATTCCAAATAAGAGTGGTCGTTGTGTTTATTTATAAATGACTGTTGAAGATACTATTGGACAGTATTGGTAGGAGGGTTGGTCTTAACCTATCAATATTCATAATTGGGCGGTACTAATACTATTTATGGATGTTAGGCGTATTCGATTTACTGTTTCCGACCTGTTTGCAGTATGTAAATACGTCTGTATTTCATCGTTTCTCGCCAAAACATAATACAAAACAAGTGCAAACTATGTCTATAGTTGAAATATTACTATAAATCATGATCAGGTTATGTAGTATTCATATGGAACTTCGATTCAGTTGTCGGAAACTTATACACTGTATATTGCAACAGTACAGTAATAGAGATGACAATGTAAATCGAGCATTCCTATTCAAAGAACGACAACCCGACAGAGTAAACATTGCACCGGCCATCGAGATGTTGAGAACTTGGCTAACAGAGATTTTGACGATCTGTTTGTGATTTTACACTCAAAGTAAAGTAAGTAGAAATGAAATTGTTATTAAACTGCATTAACCAGTCATGACTGTCGCACAACAGTTCACAGATCAAGGCGAGTCGTCTGCTAGATGCTTAGGGTTAGGCCTACAACGTTAATGATCGAACTACGAGTAATTACCTGTCATCACTGCCTGTCTGCGGTGGTCAGACAACTCTGCCTTCCCCTTCATATGGAGGTTGTGCCATTTTTTTTCTACCTCCTCTACGCTTCGTCTGACAGTAGAAACTGGCGTTGATGGCATCTGTTATGCGCTGCCATGCTTCCCTTTTCCTCTGGGTCGTAACCCCCGCACCAAACTTGGCCCTGATAACATCCTTCTTCTCTTCAACAAGTTTTGTTAGCTGCAAGCATTCGTCTGCCGTCCAGTTTGGTTTCCGCTTTTTGCTTGGTGTCTCAACAATATTCGTTGCCATTTTTTCAGAGAAGCTAGACAAGCAGACGACGATCGCGCACGTGTTTTGTCCGCGTGGTATTGTTTGTAAACAAAAAGTACGGGAAACATGATGTCTCGCCATTGACAACGAGCCATCTAAGATTTTTGCAATATGCTTAGCAAAAAACAGCTAAGCATAATGCTTAGAATATTTATGCAACAGATATTAAGCATCTTGCTTAACTAAGTGTATTGAAAATTTACTTAAGTACAAACTTAAGAAAATTCTTAGATTTTTTATGCATACGAGTCCTGGTCCCTACAATTTGTCAGATTTGCCAATTCTGTCCCTACAATTTGTCAGATTTGCCAAACTAAAACTACAAACATTGTAAAAGCACCACCAATATATGAAGCTTAGTGACCAATCAGTTTCAGTTATATATGAAGTGCTGATATATCTGACACAAAGTGTTGACCTAGTTTTAGTCCATTTTGTCCTTACCACAAACATGTCAGTTACAATAAGTAATAATTCAGGTCTAGATCTAACCTGTGACTTGCAAATCAGACTGTTTTCCACCATCTATATCCAGACCTATAGCTTCCTACTATAGCAGGATAAAAACATCACATGTTAGCTGGCTGTCTACCTCCCAGACAATAGGGCTCTTATCTCACTTACATAACAACCATATCACCTACACACAGTAGATCTAAACAATACCTCTACCAATGGCTCAGGTGTGTACTACCACACAGTACACACTACCTGTAGCTCAGGTGTGTACTAGCTACCACACAGTACACTCTACCTGTAGCTCAGGTGTGTACTAGCTACCACACAGTACACACTACCAATGGCTCAGGTGTGTACTACCACACAGTACACTCTACTGTAGCTCAGGTGTGTACTAGCTACCACACAGTACACACTACCTGTAGCTCAGGTGTGTACTAGCTACCACACAGTACACACTACCTGTAGCTCAGGTGTGTACTAGCTACCACACAGTACCTGAACCATCGGACATCAAACCTGTCAAACCAAACTACCTTTGACCTAACTGTATATTCTACAGCCTACAAGTGTATCTATAGACTGAATACATGTCGCCCCCCCCCCCCCCCCCCCCGACTACAGGTATATCTATAGACTAATTACATGTAGCATCCTCCCTCTTCCTACCATAATAACCACCATATTGTATATATAATACTGTACAGAAATGATTGCTACTATACAACCCCCACCCCATCCCCACCATCCCCTACCCAACACCCACAGGCACCCCCCATACTCCTCCACCCATGCCCATGCTACATCTGGCCATGGCCACACCACTAGGGAAAATACAGTAACTTGTGAACCATATATAATACATCTTTAATGCATGAAAGTCATCCTCTAGTTTATAATAATCCTGCATAACACCTACTTTGGCCCTAGTAAGGCCTATTATCTCCGTACATTACCATATAATCACTATATCATAATTAATTCTTTCTTATAATTTGTAATGTTTATTTTCTAATAATGACAACAACTACAACTATATTTGCGAATGGATAATAAAAAAAACTGTATACGCACATCATGGGCATGAATGGGATTCCACAACATTACAATGTTACAATAAATCTTAATGTGCTCCTGTAACCATATACTAAAATACAACACAATAATTTCATATGCACATTTTATGATTTTTTTTTTATTATGTGTGCGACATATTAACATTGGAGATAAATTTCCCCGATAATTCCAATCTTTACTTGTCGTATCGCTTTTTTTTTTACTTCCAACAACCAATGCATCAGCAGATGTGATTTCAACAACCAAGCTACGAGGAATAAATTACACGACACATGGACAGAATTTGGTTGCTAAGACAACACTGGCTGTACGAGTGCACTGTCGGCACACATTAAGTTGTTTGTGTGCTCATTTAACAAGTATACCTAAAAAAAAGTTACTGAACCGATAACATTCGACCCGCTCACTTCAATTACCATTATTATTTCTCCATAAAGCCAAAGTAACGATCGCAGCCAGGACTCAGCAGACCACCCAGTACATCATGCACGCCAAAATCATACAAATCTGCACAATATGAAATCTTCTACTCAGAACACCAGCCTTATCTCCAGTCGGAATTAACTTTTCTCTCGACTCCCACTAGTATTCTGTCTGTTCACTGGCGAGTCATTTCTTTGTAACCGTCCAATAAAGAGCTATTACCCCCATGAACACTAAAGGTAGAGCTTTTTACCATATAAACCTGCATTAATCTTTAAACGCGGCTCAGATGAGACGGCTAGATTTCTTTTTTCTAAGCGTATCCACAACAAATAGACCTTCATAATTATATGAATAACATTATGAACAGCTTCAATTATTCAATTAGGTGCCTACTTTAACATAACTTGCTTTGCATGGTTACGTAAAAAAATTATATTTCTTTCAAGCCAAATGTTTTTCCTTCGATCACCTACATTTTACAGACTGAAGCCCCAATGTTTCTTGGTGACGTATTTCAACTGACCAATGTTTCTTGGTGACGTATTTCAACTGACCAATATTTCTTGGTGACGTATGTCAACTGACCAATGTTTCTCGGTGACATATGTCAAATGACCAATGTATCTCTGTGACATATGTCAACTGACCAATGTTTCTTGATGAGGTATGTCCACTGACCAATGTTTCTTGCTGACTTATATGTCAACTGACCAATGTTTCTCTGTGATGTATGTCAACTGTTCAATGTTTCTTGGTGACGTATTTCAACTGACCAATGTTTCTCAGTGACATATATCAATTGACCAATGTTTCTTGGTGACTTATGTCAACTGACCAATGTTTCTCGGTGACATATGTCAACTGACCACTGTTTCTTGGTGATGTATGTCAACTGACCAATGTTTCTCGGTGATGTATGTCAACTGACCAATGTTTCTCTGTGACGTATGTCAACTGACCAATGTTTCTCAGTGACGTATGTCAACTGTCCAATGTTTCTTGGTGACATATGTCAAATGACCAATGTTTCTTGGTGACGTATGTCAACTGACCAATGTTTCTCGTTGACGCATGTCGTTGACGCATGTCAACTGACCAATGTTTCATCCAATGTTTCATGGTGATGTATGTCAACTGACCAATGTTTCATCCAATGTTTCATGGTGATGTATGTCCACTGATCAATGTTTCTTGGTGACGTATGTCAACTGACTAATGTTTCTCGGTGACGTATGTCAACTGACCAATGTTTCTCGGTGATGTATGTCAACTGACCAATGTTTCTTGGTTACATATATGTCAAATGACCAATGTTCCTTGGTGACATATGTCAACTGACCAATGTTCCTTGGTGATGTATGTCAACTGACCAATGTTTCTCTGTGATGTATGTCAACTGACCAATGTTTCTCTGTGATGTATGTCAACTGACCAATGTTCCTTGGTGACGTGATTTAAATGTCAACTGTCCGAGACAATGACTGTAAGGCCAATATCTCTACTGATATTCAAGGTGTTTTGTTTGGAATCATGTTATTATCCCTCTACTGTCAATTACTGCTATGCCAGCAAGGTTCTGGAGATGGAAGAAAGCCAGAGGATCCACAGAAAAACTACTGACCTGTGTGTATGTATATATTTAGAACGATACATCTGCCACACGCGGATTTTAAATAAGAAAATTCAACTTTAGTTAGCTGAGCAATAAACTAAAGATAGAAGGACGACATAATGACTGAATTGTAGTAGCTGATAGCTATCTCAACCAACATCAGAAGTCTTTCACTTAACTGTAATGTAGAAGTATATATATATATATATACAGTAAAATAGTTATAACGAACTTCTGGGGATCAATAAAATTACCTCATTATAAGCATAGCTTGTTATAGATATTACAGACAGCTCATAGGATCCTTGATGGGGAACCAAAATTACTATGTTGTAAGCATGTTTGTTATAAGCATGTTTTACTGTAGCTGGCAGCTACCTAACCAAGCAATAAATGATAGATCTGTCACATTTTATTAGGGCTGTATTGCTGAATGCTATCAACCACACTGACTAATACTAAACCCAGACTATACATATATATACTGCATCCACTGTGATCTGGTTTGAGAAACACAGAAGCTGTTTATGATGATTGCTAGCTGATGATCACTGATTGAGCTGTTTAGGCCTCCCAAACCCGGTAATAATCTGAATATTAACTAATGAAAATTTACTGCCAATAATCTGTTGATGTTGGCGGTGTGAAGATGAATGTGAGAGTCTATAGCTATAGGGGGGGCCAAGGTATGATGGATCAGATCCTCTATAGATCAAACTGGACAGGTCCATACAGTCACAGTCTACATGTATACACTTTATCATTTGTTATTACTGGGATCTAGTGAAGCCTGTAAATATATACCATTTTACAATTTATTGTTAGTTACATGATTCTGGTCCTGTTCACTTTTTCTGTAATTATTGTTTAGCTATAGTACAGCAGTTTGGTAAAATGATGTCCTTCGAATTCACATGTGTCATATATATATTATTAGTCTCAACAAAAAAGTATGTTACAATCACCAGAAGGCAAGTGTACTTGAACTATGTCATCTTGTGATACAACATCCCATAATATACAAAAGTTTACATCTATATATATGGACATGCCAGCAGGTATAGATGGTGTAGGAAAAAACCGAGAATTAACTAAGAAAAAAAACATCGACCATCAGTCAATATACCAGCTGACAACTGCCCACCATGAGATCCAAACTTGAGATCCAAAGGGCTTCTGGTAATATAATGACTGTTGAACTGTTGAACGATGATTTGTCACTGCTGCTCCAGTGTCTTTATGGCTGCCCCTGTCTACGGCTCCTCTGGCTTTTACCAATTTACAAATCCTGGCTCATCCTTACAGATAATTCATTAGGATATAAAATAAAAGTAAGCCAAAAATCTTTCTTTTAAATGTAATGTGAATGCAGCTGAATAAATGATTTTAAATTGTATGTCTTGGATCCACTTTTACACCGAATCACAAATCTCAGTAAAATCAATTTAATCTAAGGATAAGAATGTCTGCGAGTACTTCACAATAACCTAATCAATTCTCACCGGAAAACTTACTGACACATTGTTGTTGTGTTGCGGGTGAAATTGCCGAAAATTCCATTTAGAAACTGTACATTAAACAAAAATGATAAACCTTCATTTAACTTCCACTGGCTTCTACCAAAAGGCATTATCTACGAGATTTAATGTGTAGCAGTGATCTGAAAGTGAAATAATGCGATAGCTTGGGAGGATGTTCAGGTCGTCAAGATGGGATTTTTATTGTTTGTTTTGGCGTAGATTTTGATATGTACAGCTGTTAAGATCCAGGTAAAGTTTACAGCGAGTTCAGGTTTGTTTGAAGACATCAATATTCACAGTGTATATGTGATGTAAGGTGAAACTTTAAAACTATTTCAACATTCTAACATTTCTATAGCGGATGATAATAACACTATCAATGTTTGTGTGACCTAACAGTTTTTATCACACGTGCTAGCCAACAAAGTTAAGTAATCAAGTGAAGCCATCGAGATGTTAAATGGTAGGTGTCTAAGCCACTCTCAGAAGTGAAGTATTCTTACAGGTGTAACAACAGGTAACGATTACCTGTAATTATAGGTGAGAGTGTAATCAAATTAAATCAAAATTGTTTATTAATTGAAATTGACAGATACAGATAAACTACCTGTAGACATTGAGCTAGCTGTACACATCAAATCCATGAAATGACTCTTAAATATAGAAATATCACAGTTGTAATGTATAACCAATAATAGTTACATGCTATATGTATTCAATCCATATTTTGTATATGATTGTTACCAATCAAAGACACTTATCCTTGTGAATATAACCTTATAATTACTATATACTACCATAAATAATCCAGGTACACAATTCATCAGTATTTTGTATATAGGGCTTATATATTAATTATTACATGCTGTATAAATTGTCAAAATCAAAATCAAGTGTACTGGACAATGATTAAGGGCCTCCAGACCAAGTGGTGTCAGTAACAATACATTTGAGTTCCAGAATTAATTACCACTCGATATGTTATCCCTTTCCATGAATTAACAATACAATTGAAAATTAAGTATGACCTGAATTCAAACAACCAGCTATTTGAACTTAATATGGTAGAAAACTTACTAACGTAATCGAAACTTACTACGGTAGAAAAAACTTACTAGCGTAGAAAACTTACTACGGAAGAAATGTTTGAAGTATATTAAATTTATTTTACGACCCAGTTTTAGAAAATTTTGAATCTTTGACAGGTAAATTTAAGGGAATAAAATAATTGAATTGTATACCCTTGACCCAGGTACACAGGCCTAGCCCCGGCCCTACCACTCCCTTCCTCCCACTCCACACCGCTCCCCTAATAAGCTATACCCCATCCTATACAAAAAATCACTACCAGCTAGTATGTAGTACTATAGGCAGACATTGGGCCAATGACTCATCCTGACTTTAAATGTCACAGGCCATTAAATTAGCTGGTCTTGTGTGGCAACACAGTAACTCAGCTGTAAAGCTACATACATTTCTATGTTAGGCTAAAATGTGAACCCCACCCCCCCTCCCAAGGTCTCTCAATCTAAATATATGTTTTTGTGTCATGGTATACCAAAGTTACCCACCCCAACCCCCACTGAATATATGTAAAGCACATGCATTACAAGCTCTTTATGACATCATAATAAATGTGACTACGCCTAACATGATGAGCACAAAATTTCATTTTTAACTACATCTGTAAAAAATAGAATCTCGGCCACCGACATCCATCTTAATATCCTGAGCCACCCCAGTCCATCTATGTAATACAGTTTTGGTGTTTCCAGTGAAATCCACAATATAGCTAATTTGGTCAGGAAAAATTACCACGTGCACTCCATCTCTGGGTTTAAAGTTCAAATCTAATGTTGCCAGGTAATGACTGCTGGTCGGTGGTTTTTCTCCGGGTACTACAACACCTTATTAAAATGACCATGATTGTACATAGGACTTCACACGAATCAAATCTGGCTACAAAGAAATATAGCTATATGGGGACATAACATGTACACTCTACCCCTGGGCAATGATTTCTCTAAGGGGACGTAACACTCCACCCCTGTGCATTGATTTCTAACAGGATTTTGAAGTGTCAAAAGGCAACATCTATGTAATATAATCCAATATTGACAAGGCCTACATATACACTGCTAGTAAACATCACTCTTTCTCAGCTTTAATATCTCTACCTTACAACAAACCTCAGTCATTGCCATCTTTCTCCAAGTGTAAACAAATCTTCACACCATATATACATGTTATTAGGACTGGCATGTCAATGCTGCAAAGATAGACTTCCAATGACTTCCTGTCAAGTGGAGTTATCTTTCCTTAACACAACTTCCTCTTATATCCTACTTTAATCATTGTTTAGACAGCTTAATCTAGTTTTATCAGTATTAATGGTAATTCAAACATTTAAAGTCTACTTGCCACAAGCATTAAACTTATTTTTATAATACCCAATAATAGATGCAAGAGCATGTGGCAAAGAGTTTTTAACACTTCACGATTATCTCTCTCTAACACTGGCTTCATATGTCAAGATACCATCTGGCAATCGTGAAAATGATGTAAACAATATTCAAGAATTTTTAATTTGTTCTTAAAGCCCCAAAAATACATCAAAATATGTAATATTCTACAAAATGTACTCTGCAAATATTGTGTATGAAATTGGTTATACTATATCTACACATACATGGTATCACAATACTATAACGTGATCACGAGTCAAACTAATATGGATAGATTTAAAGAGTCGATCATAGCCCAATATGGATTGTAAGACATATGATCAGGAGTCGATCAATATCGTGATCCAATATGGATTATTAGACACAATCATCAGTCAACCCGATAAGATTCCTGTGATATGATCACGATTGTAAATCGACCTGATATGTGGATTGTAAGACAAATAATTGAGAGCTAACATAATCTAAGTGAAGATAATTTTGATTGTAAAACATGATCGAGAGTGAACTTAGATATTCTTCACTGGAAATCTCCTTATTTCTTCATCGGGGGGGGGGGGGGGGGGGGGGGGGGGATTTAAATCTGTAGAGATTAATCGCACACCATAGCTGTAGAGTTATGGTGACAGATAAAACTGACATGTTATCTGTGTACCTTCTGTCTACCATCCACAACACCTGTACTTTACCTTTCCTCTGTACATGTAGTAGTGGAAACAAGTTGAATACTTTCAATGAAGTATATAGCATATATCAACAGATTTCCTCTGTACAGTGAGTTGAATACTTTCAAAGAAGTATATAGCATATATCAACAGATTTCCTCTGTACAGTGAGTTGAATGAAGTACATATCATCAATAAGGTGTGACTTACACAATTTATTCTTAAGCAAAAACATTAATTATTTTCCTCCTCCTCTTTTTAGTTGATAACCATGCATTTAATGACAGTTCACATTTCTCCCTAGAATTTTTAAACCATTCACATGTGAAATATGCACATATTAATGTGAATATGCAAATCAGAATATTCAATTTGTGTTTTACGTACAGGTATCAGGTTACAGTAGGAAATCAATAGTAACAGTCAGACATTATCAATAGGATGGGAGTGTTTGTCGAGTTTGCACACCTATAGATACGGTCGGATATAATAGCAATAGTTTTATCAACAGTTAATTACTCAAAACATATCAGTTACAAGGATACATATCTGCATGTACGATTCAGCAAATAATATACCAATTCTAAACAATAATTGATGTGTCTGTCTGTAGTGGCTGGCAACAATATTTCAAATTTTCAAGAATTTTGTCTGAAATAAAAGATATTGGCAACCAAATATGATTTTTTTTGAATTTTGACTAAACTCAAATTTAAAGATAATTACATTTATAATTAGGTCCAGGGTGTAACTAGATCACTTATTTCAGGATGATTTTTACACATGAACTGGGGTCATGATCAGTTACACTGAGAATTTTTTCATGGACTCGTTTCAAATAACATACTTATTATATATTCAACCCAATAGGCACCTTCATATCCCTATTAAATTTCCTTACCGATTTTCTTTTGCAAATTGACTTTGTAGGATAATTTCATGAAAGGCTAGTCCAAATTTGTTTCTATTAAGCGCTCACATGATTTGCTTCAATGTTCTAAGCGCCCTAGGCACTTATATTGGGTCAAATACGGTATTATAATTAATAGTTTTAATACGTTATTAATTAACTGATCAACGTTTACCAATGACATGATTGATTTGAGGTGTTAAATACGACAATGGATGATATGATAACAAATTTACCTTGTTTAGACCCGTATTTATTCGTATCAAGATCATTCTAAATCTTGTATTACATGAATAGGACGTCAATAAGCTCTGGAGACATAGAGGTTCAATGGGCAGTAAATGGTATACTAGCTATATAGGGGAGTGGTTAAGATGTTCAGACATATTACCCCAAGCCCTCCACCTCAGGGTCACAAGTTTGAATCCCATATGGGGCAGTTGCCAGGTATACTGACCATTGATCGGTGCAGGTTTTTCTCCAGGTACTGACTTTTCCTCCACCAACAAATCTGGTGCATCCTTATAAATGATCCTGACTGTTAACATACCGTATTCAACTATATAGACATCCCTATGCATTGGAAGTGCCACTCCTCCTTTTTGAGGCCTCAATTTCACTTACTGATACCGCAGTTAATTATAAATGCAGAGTGAAAATATAAGTACAATGTGTTGATTTGTCTGCAAATTGATTGTGACTTCAGTACTTTGTGCAAGATTAATTTCATGAAAGACTGGGTCAAATTTGGTTCTACCAAGCGGCCTCTTATTTTTTTCAATTTCTTAAACGCTCTGGATGCTTTTTAGGTTGAATGTGGTAATTAATACCTTAATCAACTAGAAGTCAGTAACTATGTGAATCCTAAACAATTCATTACTGCTAATGAAGGACTCAAAAAACACTATCGCAGGCGTAGGATTGGTATGGATTACTGTAAACAATTCACTTATTTAATATTAATTACCGTATTCATTATCGTTGTTCACTTCAAATTATGGAAAGTATATACTTGTAACTTAAATTCTTTATAAAGGTAAAAGTGTTGTATAGAATTTGCTGGGGGTTTTTTCACATTATTTTTTAGCATTAATCAGTGATGTAAAACGAATCAAATTCCAAGTAGTACAATATGTATATATTACTGACTATACACCAACATACTATGTAGTGTACCGACTCTTTGTGTACTGTCACAATACACCACAGGCTGTTTATAAAAAGTATCTTTTGTCTTTAAAAAACTTTAAAGACACAGCTAAACCTATTTACAACAGACATTCGTGTATTACAAAAAAACAAATAAAAAAAATGTCCTAAATAAATAAACTGTCTATTAACATTTTGTATGTACATGTTTATCTGAACCAGTACCTTTAAAAATGATATGTATATCATTATATATATGTATTTCATTGATATTTATACACATCACAAATTGTAAAATAATACACAAGCATACAGATTAATCCCCTGTGAACATTAGAACACTTGGAAGTCATCAATAGCTGCATTATCTCTTTGGATTTCATGGTTTGTCAAATTTATAAAGAGTTCCCATGCACACGTACAGTTTACAAGATTTCCCAGGTGTTTCATCCCTGAGATAACATGGACCTAAATTATATATTAACAAATGTCACTATACTGACTGCATCAGGTAAACTCCAAATACATTAAGATATACTTAAACATTAAAATGTCAGAACTACAGAAAAGAAATGGTCATCGTGAAATGTACTATGGCATATTTGAGAAGAAAAACAATATGCATAATAAACACAAATATTTAATAATTCATGACCTGAAAAAAATCTCAGTCTAAGGAATGAATCTAATTTCTTTAAAATCTTTAGTCTCACTTTTAAAGAGAGCAGACCAGCAACTGCTCGAAGCCTGAAAAGAAAGCATTAAAAGCAAACTTAACTTTACCATGCAAGTAAATAAATAAGATAAATATCTTTTTGGTGTAATACATAAACGATGAGTCAGCTTATTTGGCATGCTGTTGATGTAGTGTTCAATATGAAAATCAATCTGGAAATATCACATGGTAGCTGGAAATGGGATACAAATCATACCATGTAATACAATGTAATATATTTTAACAACTAATTAAGTGCAAAGTCAACAATGTTTAACATTGTTAAGTAACAATTAAATCCCAGCAGTACTCAATCCGATACACTGTTTACCATACATTGTTTTATTATGTTGATTGGGCAGAGTCAATTAACACTTATTGTTCATTATTGCTAATTGAATGATAAAAATGTACTTAAATGACAAAAACTGATGACAATATTGCCATTTCATTGTTAATCTAATTGGGATAGGAATCTGTGCTATTGAAATCAAAAGTAAACAACAATGACATTTTTCAAGTTTGACTCATATGTGTCAAAGTTTGGGTTGAATGTGGACGGTATTATATACTGGTCATTACGAGGAACTCCCCACGTGCACAGTTTCCTGTAAGGTGCCCCCGCCATCCAACACCCGCGCTCACTTCTCCAACCCTGCCAGTGTCAACACCGGGGCCCGGGTTCACCATTGCCTAACCTATTTCGTCAGTGGTATTTCGAAAAAAAAGTTAGCATGCATCGTAACGGTATATTTATACACTCATAACAAACAGACAATGCCGCATATTACAGGGTATCAATCAATTGTTTCTCATTCTAACGGAAATATGTGAATACATGTGGATCCCCCCAATCAATTTAGGGTAGCGAGACCCCCGCATATATTGGATGCTGTCTTGATTACAGACTGTTAATCTGGCCCGGTAGTTTACATACCTCAAGATCCTCAAAGGTTTTGAAACTTATAATAGCAAATCCATCTATTATATCTTCCTCACATATTGTGTTGTGCTTCTTTCGTCTCGGCTTCGAGCGTTTGTCTTTGCTCGGCCGAGACGGGGAATCGTCCATTTCATCTGCACTAGCGGCAGCCTTCTTCTCACGGCGTTTCGTGAATCGCTGGTGTTTCTTGGTCTCAACTGTGGTCTCCATCGAGAGATCTCCACAATTCAACAGGACCCAATACACAAATATTAAACCCGCATTGCACACATAAGATATTAAACACTAACTAGATATAATCCTGACAAATAATGAAGGCTTCGGAAGGTAAGAATCCACGGAAACCTCGGAGCTCGATATGTACACAGGCCGCCGTATTTGAAATGGCGGAGCAAACAATATGGCCGAAGCACTCAATTGATATGGGCATATGTTCATCCGCGTATAACACAAAACTAGTACGCTGCTATAAGCCTTGTTCGCGCTGGATAGAAAGTGGAATATTTTGGTAACTTCGACGGTATTTGATTATATAAATACAATGACTATTTGGTAACCATGTTGAAGTTGTTACGACCGCCTTGTATACATGTAGACCGTATACCGACACAAGCAGACAGTTTAAATCACCTCTAGCTATAAACTAATGAAGTTGTCGGAACATGAAATAAATCTATTAATGAAATAATTACATTTTTATGACATTTAAAAAAAAATTATAAAATACACTACACATTTTTAAGTGTATTGTAATATGTCAAGTTATTACTTTTGATATTTGACAACCTTTTATTCATTTATTAGAATGTATTTGAATGTAATATTTAGATCTTATCAATTTTCTTCACAAGTGAAAGCGATTGTACCTGGAGTAATTTTATAGTTATTAAAGCTGTAATGTACAAGTATATTAAAGCTGTAATGTGCAAGTAATACGATTACAAATGAACAATTTTTATGGAAAAAATATTTTATAACATTGATTGATAAATATTTTGATTGATTCTCATTGATTTTCTCCAGTCTTCTTTGAAATAAAAACAAGTCTTTTACAAACATTTAAAAGAGATTGAAATAAAAACAAGTCTTTTACAAACATTTAAAAAGAGATTAATAACAGATGGCAAAATGTTGATTGTGCTCATGAATTTGATGTTTTCTTTCTCTATTCAGGTGTTAGTATTTCTACGCTCTCTCTCGGGCTCTTTCTCTACCCTCTCTCCCCACTCTCTGTCTCTCTCCCTATCTCTCTCTCTTTCTCTCTCTCTCCCTCTCTCTCTCTCTCCCCCTCTCTATCCCTCTCCCTCTATCTCTGTATTATTATGATTTAAATTGATTTAGTCACATATACTTACTTGGAATTGCAGAGATACACCAATTTGGATGATTAATTGTCATTACAAGATGTTCCATCACTGAAAACCAATTTATCATAATATGCTATATTCGATCTTTGTGAATTGATTAGGATAAACTAATTAGCATTTTGGAAGAACAACATGTCATTCATTTATCCACAAGCTCCAAACATGATATTAAAGTCAAATATCTATATTTTTATGCTATATCTAATTATAATTAATTACATAATTTATATCATTATTTATGATTATCTTTAATCAATGATATTCATTTTTTATTTATTTTTACTTGGTAACAATAGTGACATCAGCAATATAAATACACACACCATATCAAACAAATAAGGAATAATCACATTAAACTATTCTACAATGGTGATACAAAACTATGTCAAATGCCATCAAACAACTTTCTGTGCTCATTATAATTCATAGGATGAAGGATGAAAAAATAATTTTCTATTCTTTCATACAAATTCATTATTGTTATCAAAGGGATGTTTTTTTTCCATTAATATGATGTATAATCTGTAGATTTTATTTGTTAGATATAAAGAAAATCATCAAAATTATAAAGTCAATTTCCATGAACCATATGTATAAGAGGACTATGTGTCTTGGAATGTGAGAAAATCAGAGAACCATCTCTCCAATAATCTAATATTAGCCTGTAATCTCTCTCATCATCTAACAACACCCTGTCATCTCTCTCATCATCTAACAATACCCTGTCATCTCTCTCTCATCATCTAACAATACCCTGTCATCTCTCTCATCATCTAACAATACCCTTGTCATCTCTCTCATCATCTAACAATACCCTGTCATTTCTCTCATCATCTAACAATACCCCTGTCATCTCTCTCTCATCATCTGATAATACCCTTTCATCCCTCTCATCATCTAACAATACCCTGTCATTTCTCTCATCATCTAACAATACCCTGTCATCCCTCTCATCATCTAACAATACCCTGTCATCTATCTCATCATCTAACAATACCCTGTCATCTCTCTCATCATCTAACAATACCCTGTCATCTATCTCATCATCTAACACTACCCTGTCATCCTCTCATCATCTAACAATACCCTGTCGTCTCTCTCATCATCTAACAATACCCTGTCATCTCTCTCATCATCTCTAACAATACCCTGTCATCTCTCTCATCATCTAATAATAATCATGTCATCTCTCTCATCATCTAACAATACCATGTCATCTCTAATCATCATCTAACAATACCCTGTCATTCTCTCATCATATAATACTTATCATCATTCACTAACAATACCCTGTCATCTCTCTCATCATCTAATAATACCCTGTCATCTCTCTCATTAATCTAACAATACCCTGGTCATCTCTCTCATCATCTAACAATACCCTGTCATCTCTCTCATCATCTAACAATACCCCTGTCATCTATCTCTCATCATCTAACAATACCCTGTCATCCCTCTCATCATCTAACAATACCCTGTCATCCCTCTCATCATCTAACAATACCCTGTCATTCCTCTCATCATCTAACAATACCCTGTTCATCTCTCTCATCATCTAACAATACCCTGTCATCATCCTCTCATGAATCTCTCTCATCATCTAACAATACCCTGTCATCCTCTCATCATCTAAACAATACTACCCTGTCATCTCTCTCATCATCTAACAATACCCTGTCATCCTCTCTCATCATCTAACTTATAATACCCTGTCATCTCTCTCATCATCTAACGAATACCCTGTCATATACTATTTCTGATCTTATAATACATGTAATCTCTCTCATCAACAAATACACTGTCATATCCCTGTCATCTCAATACCCTGCTCATCTCATCTAACAATACCCTGTCATGCTCTCTCTCATCACTAACAATACCCTGTCATCTCTACTCATCATCTAATAATAATACCTCATCATATAACAATACCTGTCTCTCTCTATCATCTAACAATACCCTGTCATCTCTCTCATCATCTAACAATACCCTGTCATCAACTCTCTCATCATCTAACAATACCCTGTCATCTATCTCATCATCTAACAATCATCCATGTCATATCTCTCTCATCTATCTCATCATCTAACAATACCCTGTCATCTCTCTCATCATCTATAACAATACCCTGTCATCTATCTCGGTCATCTAACAATAACCTGTCATCTTCACTCATCATCATAACAATACCCTGTCATTTCTCTCATCATATAATACTTCATCCTGTCGTCTCTCTCAATCTACATCTAACAATAAACCCTATCATCTCTCTCATCATCTAACAATACCCTGTCATAACTCTCTCATATCCTAACAATAATACACCCTGTTCATCTCTCTCATTATCTAACTTAAATACCCAGTACATCATCTCTTCATCATCTAACAATACCCGTCATCTCTTCATCATCTAACATATCCCCTGATCATCTACTCTCATCATCTAACAATACCCTCGTCATCCCTCTCATCATCAATATCTAACAATACCCTGTCATCTCTCTCATCATCTATACAATACCCCTGTGTCATCTCTCTCATCATCTAACAAAATATTACCCTGTCGATCATCCTTCTCATAATCTTACGGCAATACCTAATCCCGTCATTCTCTCTCATCATCTCTAACAATACCACTGTCATCTCCTCTCATCATCAAATAACAATACCCTGTCATCTATCACATCATCATCTCATAATACCCTGTAATCTCTCTCATCATAAAACAATACCCTGTCATCTCTCTCATCATCTTAACAATACCCTGTCATCTCTCTCATCATCTAACAATACCCTGTCATCTCTCTCATCATCTAACAATACCCTGTCATCCTCTCTCATCATCTAACAACCCTGTTATACTACATAATCAATACCCTGTAATCTCCTCTCATCATCTAACAATACCCTGTCATCTCTCTCATCATCTAACAATACCCTGTCATCTCTACTCATCATCTAACAATTACCCTGTCATCTCTCTCATCATCTAACAATACCCTGTCATCTCTCTCATCATATAACAATACCTGTCATCTCTCTCATCATCTAACAATACCCTGTCATCTCTCTCATCATGTAACAATACCCTGTCATCTCTCATTCATCTAACAATACCCTGTCATCCTAACTCTTTCATCATCTAACAATACCCTGTCATCTCTCTCATCATGTAACAATACCCTGTCATCTCTCTCATCATCATAACAATACCCTGTCCATCTCTCTCATCATCATCTAACAATACCCTGTCATCTCTCTCATCATCTAACAATACCCTGTCATCTCTCTCATCATCTAAACAATACCCTGTCATCTCTCTCATCATCTAACAATACCCTGTCATCTCTCTCATCATGTAACAATACCCTGTCATCTCTCTCATCATCTAACAATACCCTGTCATCTCTCTCATCATCATCTAAACAATACCCATGTCATCTCCTCTCATCATCTAACAATACCCTGTCATCTCTCTCAATCATCTAACAATACCCTGTCATCTCTCATCTCATCGATCTGGTAACAATACCCTGTCATCTCTCTCATCATCTAACAATACCCTGTCATCTCTCTCATCATCTCACATTATCTAACAATACCCCTGTCATCTCTCTCATCATCTAACAAATACCCTGTCATCTCTCTCATCATCTAACAATACCAACTGTCATCTCTCTCATCATCTAACAATACCCTGTCATCTATCTCATCATCTAACAATACCCTGTCATCTCTCTCATCATCTAACAATACCCTGTCATCTCTCTCTCATCATCTACCTATTACAATACTTATAATACTGTCATCTCTCTCATCATCTAAACAATACCCTGTCATCTCTATCATCATCTAACAATACCCTGTCATCGCTCTACCAATTCATCTCAATAACATAACCCTGTCATCTCTCACCTAAGCAATACCGTGTCATCTCATCTATCTAACAATACCCTAGGTCATCTCTCTCATCATCTAACAATACCCTGTCATCTCTCTCATCATCTAACAATACCCTTGTCCATCTCTCTCATCATGTAAGCTACCCTGTCATGTAACAATACCCTGTCATCTCTCTCATCATCTAACAATACCCTGTCATATCTCTCATCATCTAACTAATACCCTGTCATCTCTCTCATCATCTAACAATACCCTGTCATCTCTCTCATCATCTACCAATACCCTGTCCATCTCTCTCATCATCTAACATACCCTGTCATCTCTCTCATCATCTAACAATACCCTGTCATTCTCTCATCATCTGTAACAATACCCTGTCATCTCTCTCTCATCATCTAACAAATAACCTGTCATCTCTCTCATCATCTAACAATACCCTGTCATCTCTCTCATCATCGCTAACAATACCCTGTTCATCTCTCTCATCATCTAACAATACCTGTCATCATCTCTCTCTCATCAATCTAACCAACCTATCACTCATCATCTAAACAATACCCTGTCATCTCTCTCATCATCCTAACAATACCCTGTCATCTCTCTCATCATCTAACAATACCCTGTCATCTCTCTCATCAATCTAACAATAACCCTGTCATCTCTCTCATCATCTAACAATACCACTGTCATCTCTCTCATCATCTAACAATACCCTGTCATCTCTCTCATCATCTAACAATAACCCTGTCATCTCTCTCATCATCTAACAATACCCTGTCATCTCTCTCATCATCTAACAATACCCTGTCATCTCTCTCATCATCTAACAATACCCTGTCATCTCTCTCATCATCTAACAATACCTGTCATCTCTCTCATCATCTTAACAATACCCTGTCATCTCTTCCTTCTTATCATCTAACAATACCCTGTCATCTCTCTCTACATTTACAATAACCTGTCATCTCTCTCAATCAATCTAACAATACCTTGTCATCTTTCTCATCATCTAACAATACCCATCATCTCTGTTTATCAATAACAACCCTGTCATTCTCTCTCACATCTAACAATACCCCTGTCATCTCTCTCATCATCTAATAATACCCTGTCATCCTCTCTCATCATCTACCAATACCCTGTATATCTCTCTCATCATCTAACAATACCCGTCATCTCTCGTCATCATCTAACAATACCCTGTCATCTCTCTACTTTCATCTGTAACAATACCCTGTCATCTCATGCTAACAAATACCCTGTCATCATCTCGATCATACTTAACAATACCCTGGTCTCATCAATCTCAATCATCTCTCACATCTACTAACAATACCCCTGTCATCTCTCTCATCATCTAACAATACTCCTGTCATCTCTCTCATCATCTAACAATACCCTGTCATCTCTCTCATCATCTAACAATACCCTGATCATCTCTATTCTCATCATCTAACAATACCCTGTCATCTCTCTAATATCATCTAACAATACGCCTGTCATCTCTCTCATTATCTAGACCCTGTCAATACCCTGTTCATCTACTCTCATCATCATAACATCAATACCCTGTCCATTCCTCTGTCAATCATCTCTTCTCATCATCTAACAATACCCTGTCAATCTCTATCATCATCTGACAATACCCTCTCATCTCTCTCATCAATCTGATAACAATACCCTGTCATCTCTCTCATCATCTAACAATACCTGTCATCTCTATCATCGTCTAATAATATCCCTCTCTCTATTTTTCATATGTAACAATACCCTGTCATCCTATCATCATCATCTAACAATACCCTGTCATCTCTCTCATCATCTAACAATGAAAACCCTGTCATCTCTCTCATCATCTAACAATACCCTGTCATCTCCTCTCATCATCTAACAATATACCCTGTCATCTCTCTCATCATCTAACAATACCCTGTCATCTCTCTCATCATCTAACTAATACCCTGTCATCTCTCTCAGACATTGTAACAATACCCTGTCATCTCTCCAGTCATCATCTAACAATAACCCTGTCATCTCTCTCATCATCTCTATCACTAAATACCCTGTCATCTCTCTCATCATCTAACAATACCCTGTCATCCCTCTCTATCATCTCAATACCCTGTCATCATCTCTCATCTAACAATACCCTGTCATCATCTCTCTCATCATCTAACAATACCCTGTCATCTCTCTCATCATCTAACAATATACCCTGTCATCTCTCTCATCATCTAATCTATAATACCCTGTCCATCTCTCTCATCATCTACAATACCCCTCTCATTATCTAACTCATGTCATCTATCGCATCTAACAATACCCTCTCATCTATTTTCATTATCTAACAATAACCTGTCATCTCTCTCATCACTAACAATACCCTGTCATCCTCTATCATCATCTAATAATACCCCTCTCACATCATTACTCATCTACCCTCTCATCATCATCTAACAATACCCTGTCATCAATCTCTCATCAATACATCTAACAATACCCTGTCATACTCATCTCATCATCTAACAAATATCCCTGTCATCTACCCTCTCATCTATCTCAACAATACACTGTACATCTCTCTCGTCATACCCGACGCCTCACTCATCATCTCTCATCATCTAACAAATACCCTGTCATCTCTCCTCATCATCTAACAATAACAATACCCTGTCATCTCTCTCATCATCATCTAACACTACCCCTGTCATCTCTCTCATCATCTAACAATACCCCTGTCATCTCTCTCATCATGTAACAATACCCTGTCATCTCTCTCATCATCTAAACAATACCCTCGTCATCTCTCTCATCATCTAACAATACCCTGTCATCTCTCTCATCATCTAACAATACCCTGTCACTCTCCGCAATACATCTAACTAACCCTGTCATCATCATCTAACAATACCCTGTGTCATCTCTCTGTCATCATCTAACCAATACCCTGTCATCTTCTCTCATCATAATAACACTACCCTGTCATCTCTTCTCATCATATAACAATATCCTGTCATCTATCTCTTCATCCAACAATACCCTGTCATCTAACAATACCCTCATCATAATATCTAACAATATCCTGTCATCTCTCTCTCTCATCATCTAACAATAACCTAACCTGTCATCCCATCACCATCATCTTACATACCCTGTCATCTCTCTCATCATCTAACAAACCATGTCATCTCTCTCATCATCTAACAATACCCTGACATCTCTCTCCATCTTACAATCTCATCATCTAACAATATACCCTAATCAAACAATAATCTCTCTCATCATCTAACAATATCTCCTGTCATTTATCTTATCATCTATCAACCTTACCCTGTCATCAATCTCTCATCATCTAACTCATACCCTGTCAGCCACTCTCATCATATAACTATACCCTCTCATCCACCTCATCATCTAACAAGTACCATGTCATCCACTCATATATGTATCCTGTCATCTCTCTCATCATCTAACAATACCCTGTCATCTCTCTCATCATCTAACAATACCCTGTCAGCTATCCTCCACTAACTCATGTCATTCATCTCAAACAATACCCTGTCACTCTCTCAACTCAATCATCTATCTCACAACTAACAATACCTGTCATTTTCTCTCATCATCTAACAATACCCTGTCATCTCTCTCATCATCTAACAATACCCTGTCATCTCTCTCATCATCTAACAATACACCCCTGTCATACCCTCATCTTTCTCATCATCTAACAATACCCTGTCATCTCCTCTCATCATCTAACGATTACCCTGTCATCTCTCTCAATCATCTAACAATACCCTGTCATCCTCACTCATCATCTATAACAAGTACCCTGTCATCTCTCTCATCATCTAACAATACCCTGGTCATCTCTCTCATCATCTAACAATACCCTGTCATCTCTCTCATCATCTAACAATACCCTGTCATCTTTCACTCATCATCTCAACAATAACCTGTCATCTATCTCATCATCTAACAATACCCTGTCATCTCTCTTCATCATGTAACAATAACCTGGTCATCTCTAACTCATCATCTAATAATACCATGTCATCTTCTCTCATCATCTAACAATACCCTGTTCAACTTTATCATCATCTAACAATCACCCTGTCCATCTCTCTCATCCATTATAACAATACCCTTTCATCTCTCTCATCATCTAACAATACCTGTCATCTCTCTCATGATATAACGTGACTACCCTGTCATTCTATTTTCGATCCATAACAATACATCTAAAAATACCCTCTAGTCCATACTATTCTCATCATGGTTAACCAGATATCCTGTCAATTATCTATCATCATCTATACAATACCCAAGTCATCTATCTCTCATCATCTAACAATATCATGTCATCCTAATCATCATCTAACAATTACCCTGTCATACCCTTTCAGTCTCTCTCATCATCTATCAATATACCTGACATATCTCTCAATCATCTAACAATACTTGCCTGTCATCTTCTCTCATTATCTAACAATACCCTATCGCCTCTCATCATTACTCCTGTCATCATCTAACAATACCCTGTCATTTCTCTCATCATCTAACAATAACCTTGTCATCTCTCTAATCATCATAACAATACCGCTGTCATATCCTGTCATCATCTCAATACTTGCCTGTCAGTCTCTCTCATATAAACAATACCCTATCATCTCTCTCATCATCTAACAATACCCTGTCATCTCTCTCATCATCTAAGATAACAGTACCCTGTCATATCTCTGATCATCTAACAATAATAACCCTTCATCTATCTCGTATCATCTCATAATACATGTAATCTCTCTCACCTCTCATCATCTAACAATACCCTGTCATCATCCTCTCTCATCATCTAAAAATACCCTGTTACATATTTTTCATAATCTAACAATAACCCTGTCATCTCTCTCATCATCTACACAATACCCTGTTCATCTCTCTCATCATCTAACAATACCCTGTCATCTCTCTCATCATCTAACAATACCCTGTCATCTCTCTCATCATCTAACAATACCCTGTCATCTCTCTCATCATCTAACAATACCCTGTCATCTCTCTCATCATCTAACAATACCCTGTCATCTCTCTCATCATCTAACAATACCCTGTCATCTCTCTCATCATCTAACAATACCCTGTCATCTCTCTCATCATCTAACAATACCCTGTCATCTCTCTCATCATGTAACAATACCCTGTCATCTCTCTCATCATCTACCAATACCCTGTCATCCCTCTTATCATCTAACAATAACCCTGTCATCTCTCTTCATCATCTAACATTACCATGTCATCTCTCTCATCATCTAACAATACCCTCTCATCTTTTTTCATTATCTAACAATACACTGTCATCTCTCTCATCATATAACAATACCTTATCATCTCTATTATCATCTAACAATACCCTGTCATCTATCTCATGATGAAATAACACTAACCTGTCATCTATCTCATCATCTAACAATACCCTCTCATCTCTCTCATCATCCCAACAATACTCTGTCAGCTCTCTCATCTGACATACAACCTAATCCTTCTTTATCATCTAACAATACTCTGTCATCCTTCTTATTATATAACAATACCTTGTCATCTCTCTCAACATCTACCAAACCTTGTCATCTCTCTCCTCGTCTAACAATACCTTGTCATCCATCTCATCGTCTAACAATACCCTGTCATCTCTTTTATCATCTAACAATACTCTGTCATTTCTCTAATCATCTAACAATACCCTGTCATCTCTCTCATCATATTACAATATTCTGTCATCTCTCTCATCATCTAACAATACCTTGCCATCTTTCTCATCATCTAACAATACCTTGCCATTTCTCTTTTATCATCTAACAATACCCTGTCATCTCTCTTATCATCTTCCAGTAATGACATTTCATTTTTTCATCATTCCATTATTGTTTACAGTTATTTACATGATGTATTTCTCTGTTTTTCATCTTTCTTTATTCCTTCTTAATAACTTTTTGAAGTCGTTATTCTTTGGTACATCCTCAATATTCCAGGGGTTACTATTCACTGTCGTTACATCCACCTCTGGACTATATCATAGCAAATCTGAAGGCTCTGTCTACGACATTGGATGAAGCAGTTAATTTGGTCCGTTGATGTAAACAAAAGAAATCCAATAACGATCCATTGTGGTTGACTTTGTAGGCTCTCTGTAATCTTCTAAGAATTTGTTTGCTGGACTCTGATTGGTTTGCAGCTCGCCTGGTCTGAAGGGCCAGTGAGCTTATGTCATTGTGTGGCATCCATCATTGGTCTGTTGTCCATCAGCATAGAGTTCTGCATGGATTGTAACTAACTTTGTCCAGAAATATCCTTGGGGGAAGGGGGATAGAGTTTGTATAAATCTTAGCTATGACCCCATCTGGGGCAGAAAAGATGGGACCCAATAGGGGAAATAGAGGTCAATCATTTTAATCACTACTAGACATAGTAGCTCTGTATGTAATGTAACCAAATTTGCCCAGAAACATCCTTGGGGAAGGGGTGTTTGTATTAAATCTTTGTCAATCTGGCTTTTAACTTTTAACATATTACAATTTCTTTTTTTAAACTAATCATTGTATAGAACTCATATTGCACTAACAACTTTTTGGGTGGGAAATCAAAATTTTACAAATGGTGGAGTTGGCATCCTGAGGACTGAGGGGCAGGGTTCTTTAAAAACAACTTTCTCCTCTGAAACCAAATATTGGATAACACTCATATGCACTCATATTGCATTGGTATGCATCCTTATGGGATGGGGATTCAAAATGATGTTGTTTCTTTTAGATCTAGTATCTAGACCTAGCCTAAGAAATGAAACTATTAGCTAATACCTCATTGAAGAATTATTTTATTAGTATGCAAAGTAAAGATTTTATTACTGTAATTAAATTTTACTTTTTTGTATTTAATGAAGAAGAGAGAGAAATGATGATTTTATAGATAAATGAAAATAGGGATTTTATAGATAAGCCATGAATAAGGCTTTTTTGTATTTAAATTCAATTCATTTTATTCACTCCAGACACGAGCTGTGTGTAACAGGAGGTCAATCAAACAAATACATATAGAGATGGACAGAACAGAGATACATCAATTACATAATACTGTTCTACAAGGTTAGCAATAATACATACATTACACATCCTTACATTAACATGTATATATATTTTCGTACATACTTTACATACCTGTGTAAATACATTATATTACATTACATATATTATACACATTACAATACGTACATTATTCTACATAACTACATAAATACATTACATTACATACATTATACACATTACATTCATACATTATTCTACATAACTACATAAATACAACTACATAAATACACATTACATTACATATATTATACACATTACATACATATATTATACACATTACATACATATATTATACACATTACATACATGTATTATACACATTACATACATACACTTTTCTACATAAATACATAAATCCATTACATTACATATATTATACACATTACATATACATACATTATTCTACACAAATACATTACAAACATTACATTTATTAAGGTACTTGCATACGTTACATTACAATTCACACTTTTTATACATAAAGACATTACATACATATGTCACATTACATTACCGAACGATACATAGGCCTATATACAATGCATACATACACCTATATACACTGTTCATATCCCCACGCACACATACATGTATATAAGTATGAAATAAGTATAAACACACGTACATATACGTACAAACTCACATACATGTATATAAGTATGAAATAACAAATAAGTATAAACACGTACACATTCGTACAAACACACATACATGTATATAAGTATGAAATAAGTATAAACATGTACACATTGTACAAACACACATACATGTATATAAGTACGAAATAAGTATAAACACGTACATATACGTACAAACACACATACATGTATATAAGTATGAAATAAGTATAAACACGTACATATACGTACAAACACACATACATGTATATAAGTACGAAATAAGTATAAACACGTACACATACGTACAAACACACATACATGTATATAAGTATGAAATAAGTATAAACATGTACACATATGTACAAACACACTTACATGTATAAAAGTATATAAGTATGAAATAAGTATAAACATGTACACATTCGTACAAACACACATACATGTATATAAGTATGAAATAAGTATAAACACGTACACATTCGTACAAACACACATACATGTATATAAGAATGAAATAAGTATAAACACTTACATATACGTACAAACACACATACATTGATATATTTATATAAGTATATGATATGCATATACCCGTACATATATCCATACCAAAACACATGTAAGTAAGAAATATATAGAAGAAAAAAAAATAAGTATACATCATTAGGAGACTAATAGGGTTTCCAATTTAGATATGAATTTGACAAGTTTTTTCAGAAGTGCAACATTACATATTGAAAACATACCTTTCATTTTGGATTCACTAGGGCAATTGTAATAATATTCCGGAATATGTTTGTGTCGAATTTCCTTTACTAAATCATTTTCACATTTATATAAATAATGAAACTCATCACCAATGTCTAGATAACATAATGTACAAATCCTATTTTCTCTACTCACACCCGCCCACCGACCTGTTTCAATTGGTAGCTTAATATTCGAAGTTCTAAATTTACATAAAGTTTTTCGTTCTTCTGGATACAATTTTTTGAGATAAATTTCTAGTTCCCACTTACTTTTAAAGATTGAATAAGTTTTACCACGAGATGAAGTATCAATATCGTTATTCCAATGTTGAATAAATTGGTCAATTAATCTTTGTTTAATACATAATTTCAACTTATCTTTACTAATAGTGCATGTGTTTTGGAAATTCCATATATTACTGAAACCAGTATTATCAAAAATGGATTGAACAAAAGCCAGCCATTTGTACTCAATTTGACCTTGTGAATGAAGTTTATTAACAAGAGTATATAATACACTAGATAGTTTCCCACCTCCTGTGATGAGCTTGTGCCAAAAAGTCACAGTTCTTAATTTAATTTCAATTTCTAATGGATATCGTCCCAATTCGCCATATACCATAAAATGTGGTGTATTATTTCTTAATTTTAAGATATTTTTACAAAATTGCATGTGGATTTTTTCAATAATTTGAGTATTTTCATATCCCCATATTTCGCAACCATACAGTAAGATAGGAGCCACAAGTGAATCAAACAATTTAAGTTGGATATCAATCGGAAGAGAAGCATTTCGGATTTTCCTGTATAGAGCATAAAGTGCCAAGATATGAGTAGGAATCTTCAATTTTTAGCCTATCATTATTAAAAGTAAATGTATGTGTTCTTCTACTTTTCTTGTTTTCAAAAATCACTACTTTTGTTTTATTTACATTTACAGTAAGTTTCCATGTTTCGCAATATCTATGGAAACAATCAAGTGCTTTTTGGAGACCATCTCTTGATTCCGACATCAGAACAGTATCGTCGGCATACAAGATAATAAAAAGTTTCAGATACATTCCAATGTGTGTAACGCATGCAGTTTCAATTTCTTCCAATGGATTTACATTATTTTCACTTAAAAAACTTTCTAAATCATTTAAATACAAGGAAAATAAAATCGGAGATAAATTTTCACCTTGTTTTACTCCGACATTACATATGAAAAAATCTGACATTTCGTTTCCATTTTTAACACAAGACTTAGTGTTCAAATATAAATTGTAAATGACTCGGAAAACTTTTCCACTTATATTTTGAGCAATTAACTTTTTCCATAGACCTACGCGCCATATAGTATCGAACGCTTTCTTAAAATCAATAAAGGAACAATATATTTTTTTCTTTTGTGAAAGATATATAGAGATTAACGAGTGTAGGATAAAAATGTTTTCCGTGGTTGAATATTTTTTCCTAAACCCAGCTTGCGCATTAGAAATAAGGTTAACGTCTTCTGCGTAGTGATTCAGCCTTTCATTGATAATTGCAGTGAATAATTTTCCAAAACATGACACTAAAGTTATTGCCCTATAGTTGTCCGGGTCTCTATTATCGCCTTTGTTTTTATAAATTGGTTTAATAACGCCAACTGTCCATGATTCCGGAACTTTACCCGTTTCTAAAATTATATTAAACAGTTTTACATAGACGGGTAATAAAGAGTTACTTGTATTTTTAATGTACTCATTTATAATTCCATCAAAACCACCAGCTTTATTATTTTTCAACTTTTTGATCGCCTTTATTATTTCTTCTTCCGATATAGGTTCGTTAAATGTCATATTATTTTGATCATCTAGTATATTTGTCATATCAAACTCATCATCGTCATTAAGGGTACTACCACTAAGGTTTTTAAAATAATCGTATAATTCATTGATAGATAAATTAACGTCACGTGATTTACCAGGTCCATCAAGTTTGTTAAGTATATTCCAAAGATTTTGGGGATTTTTCTTGAATGATTCTCTTATTTCTTTTTCTTTGTTAAATTGATATGATTTATAACATTTGTTTATCTCTTTCCTGTATTCCTTGCTATTATGTTTAAGATTAATTCTATTCACATTATTTTTACTTCTATTATATTTATGTTTTGCTTTATGAAATTCCTTCCTAAGTTTAGCACATTTACCATTGAACCATGGCTTATTATTGTTATTGTTATGTTTTCTCTTATAACATTTTACTTCGAATGCTTTTGAAGCGCTTGATTTAAATAGCTTGCCTATGTCGTCAGTTATAACATTTATATCAGAGCTAGTTATATCAGTTATTTCCTTACTTAGTAAATTATCTAGTTTTTGATTAATGTCGTTTAGGATACCTTCATTATCATTTTCAACATTGTTAATAAAGTAATCACTTCTGTTGTTTTGCCATTTTAGGGAGTTATCGTTAGATTGAGATTGAACAGGGTTTGGGTCTTTTATAAAAGTAGAGCTATATGTAAAGCGAAATACAATCTCAACTCTGCAATGAACATCCGAAAACAATGGGTTAAAATCAACTATTTCAAAGTTAGATATCACATTAAATAGATCCGCTGATACAATAAGGTAATCAACTACAGTTGCTTCATTACATGTTTTTTTACCGATAAACTTATCTTTGCCAGTGCGGCCATTAGCTATATAGATATTTTTTTTTTACATAAATCAAGAAGTTTACTACCATAGGTGTTAATTCCCGCATTACATTCACTATATCGTAAAAGTGGAGTGTTAGACGAGCTAAGTTTTCTATAGTCATACATGAATGAGTGTAATTCATCAGTTGTATCTATATTCAGTATATCTGATAGAGCTTCGTCTGGCTCGATAAAATCAGGGTAGTTTCTGGTTTTTGCATTAAAATCACCAATTAGAGCAATTTGAGGTGAGTTTTTGGTAAGTTTAATCATTTCGTTCTCAATTTCAGTAAAAGCCTGACGTGAAGAGTATTTTGAGTTATCAGGCGGGATATAAATACCACCAAGTAATAGTTTTATATCATATTTAGATACAGAAACCCATTGCACAAATTCGGATTCTGTTTGATGAAAGTTTAACAACGCTTTGAGCTCAGTTTTGTATATGATTACTATTCCGCCAGATTTTTTACAGAATTTTTTCCTGTTTTTAACATAATAAGAAAAGCCATCAGGGACATTCAGAATATCAAATTCGTCAGTTTTGCTTTCAACACAAACAAAAATATCATAGGACTGTATAAGATCTAGGAATTCTGGAACTATAAGCTTTTGCTTTATACCACATACGTTAAGATAAGAAATGTTCAAGTCAAAGAAGTTGATGATACTGGTACCACAAAAGGGTAGACCTCCTGTTGGTCTGTCCTAACGACATGAGTTAGGCTGGTTTGGATGGCGACCAGCACTATCCTAAGGCGCTTGATCCCTGGAACGCGCAGGGGTTTTCCCAAATACACTGGTGTGTCTGAATTGATCGCGCGAGTCTGGGCGCATCCTGTAGGCGCCAAAGTTGGATACTGAGGTCGGTGGGGGTCCTCTGGGAGGAGCGCGGACGGAATAATCCGGATGATGCTGAGGAGGTGGAGGATGGTATTGTCGGCCGGTAATGAACAGTTTGTCAGCTTTTAGTGGCACTTGTCGATTGTTACGTTTAGCCTTTCTGAAGACCGGATATAGAACACGACGGCGTTCGTTTATCTCCCGCGGGAACTGTTCGTTAATGCTGAAATGCCGTTTAGAAGCGAGTTTGGTAGGAGCTGCATTCAGGACACGATCACGATCTTTTCTATTAACAAACTTTGCCACAATAGATCTCGGTTTGCCCGTCGGCGCGTTTTCTTAACCTATGCACTACTTGAAAGTCTATTTCGTCCGTGATATCTAGCTAGCTTTTGATAAAATCTTTTACCACTAGTTCGGTATTTTCCCCCTGTCCAGTTTCTCCTAAACCACCAAAAATCAAATTATCTTTCATGGACCTTGTTTGTTGTTCTAGGAGGCCCTCCCGAAGTTCGTAACATTGGCCTCGAGCCATGTCTCATACTCATGCCCCATCTGTCTTCTAAGATAGAGTTGTTAATTCCAATCCCTCTAATCGTTCACCCCCGTCCTGTGTGTCATTTTTATCCTTCTAAGATTGCCGTTCAATTTTTCCAAATCGAATTCAATTTCAGAGAGCCTACTGGATCTAGTGGTCTAGTATCGTTCACCCTGTTAGGATATATGTCTTTAATCGTGATCGATATTGGAGGGTGGAGTTTCAAGGGCGGGGAGGAGAAGTCATTTTTTATCCGCTAATATGCTGTTAATATGGGCTGACCCGTTTCAATTCACCGTTCCGACGTAAGCGATGGGGAACCCATAAAAAGGGAAACAAAATGTATCCCTGATATAGTAACTCACTCTATTAAATGTGTGGGAAAAGTATAGGTTTTAGATGGTTTCAATTAAAATAGTGTGCCGGCCTGCTTATAATCGTACCTAAATTACAGGCTGATTAGGACCGAAAGTTAAAATACTACCCCCGCCCCCCCCCCCTTGTCCTAGTCATATGTATGACAAAGCGAAAACGGTTTATTTCCATAGCTACTATTAATTGCACTATTATATTCAGATTTAAAAAAGCCCATATATATAACAAGTCACTATTTAGACTTTTAATTTATTTTTAATATTTAAAGTAAGCTCCTATGCTCATGTATTGCACATAGCTTGTCTTGAATTTCAGAAAAGATAATTGAATAAACAAAAATGTAATTTATCGGTTTTCGTTATGAATAATGATATTTGTTTTGACACTGCGTTAAAACGCTGATCATAGAGATTGTTCCGCTTTCAATTGTTTATCTTGAATTCCCATATTAGTCATCTTCAAAACTGAAAGACGTAAAATGTAAACAATAGTAATTAATATTTCATCAAAATTTCGAGAGGTAAAATTTTAAAATACATACATTCGGTTTTGTGGTTTTTAGTTAACTGTTGAGCTTATTTTCAGTTCAGATTTGGTAAAGTGATATTCTAATTGTTTAAATCTCGTCGTTGACCACAGATGGACATAAAGTAAAATTAGAGTGGATTATAGACATCGACAGAGACATAGTATAGAGGAGGATCAGAGCGATTTGTTATTGGTTTGATTGGATTATAAAATTTTCCCATTAACCACAGCGTCAAACATAGTATTTATTGGGACGTGCCACGTTTTGGAGCAGCATGGAGACATTCCAACAACATCCCTGAGTACATTCGGGGAAATAACCATTCCAACAAGACTGTATTTGGCTGCCTATATGACAATTCCTCAACGACGATAATGAAAAAAAGATGTCGGGAAGATGCAGAAAACCCATTTGAATTCCTTGTTATATGAAGAACTTGGACCAATTGTCACAGACTGTGATCGTGAATTCGACAGATAGCCGATAAATACCCTCCGTTATGATTTAGAAAGAATCCCAACATTCATAACGGCTTCTGCAAATCAGATCTCTACAGGATTCTGCCATTTACTTATCCCAAAACTACCAAAACAAGACAGGGGGGAACATTTTGATTTGCAAATAGAGGACAGAAGACAACAATCAGGAGAACCACACCGATTATTAAACAATACATATGGGTTAAACCGGCGGACAAGACTCTGTTCTGATTATTACGATCATGTCGGACCACGAACAAAAACAACGTAGAGGGTTTGATTAAAACAAAACTGATCCTTTGTAAGCGTCCACATCCCAAACATCTATGCCATGGTCAAGCTATTGCAGAGGAGTCCAAGCTACAGCCTTAATGAGATGTTTCCATAATGCTTCACTGGGGAAAGATCCCATTTGCAAGACTTGGTACAAGTTCTGATTGCAATTCATATTTGTAAAAAATGTTCCAAAAATTCGACAGCTGATTAAAAAACCATTTCCTACATTAGGTACCAAAAGATCATGAAAAGAGACGTCCTGTATGAAGAAGTCTCTTCGCAGTAAGTAAGCGTATATCTGCTCTTTACATAAATTGCAGAAACCAACCGAGAGTTTCGAAAGTTCAACATTTTGAAAAATACGTGATGTCATGTTAACCAAGCATTTGACTTAGGACAATATCTGATCTGGTGCGCCTTGGAAAACTCCGAATAAGATAGCACACAAATGATGAAACTGTTTCAAGGGCCGTTTCATTAAGTTTCAGATAGTGAGAACCAGAGTTCACATCCAAAAAATACTAGATCCTGGCATAACTACCGTCTTGTACAAAATACAGATTAGCAGCGGTCAATGGATTAATTACCAATACCAAATAAAATTACAGTTTAACAAAGCAAAAAAAAGACTACGAGCTTGTTAACTGTCTCATTGACGTCACAACCTGTTTTTAAATTTATTTAGAAATTATACCGACATGCTTGGTATTTATAGATTCTGAGACAGTATCATTGCCGAGTTTCCACAGACGTTTTCTGCTTTCCGAAAATGAACTTTTGCTTCGTAAAAACAAAACAACAAAGAAGACTTAGATGCATTGTAAATAAATCTCCATTTACAACTGTAATTGTAACAGATATCCATTGATAGTCCAAACCACGTTTATAAAAAAATACAGAAGGGTAATTATATGCATCAATTCTGCTTGCGTTGGACAAGTTAAACATTTATATCTTGTATGATAAAGAGAGTACCTGAGATGAACATAAATCATTAAGTAGGTCATTAATGAAAACTGTGTACTGTTAGCCACGGAGAAATACATATCCTTATAACCCTGGCGTGTACCGTTGGTTGTAAATCTTGAACCAATTTGATAACCAAAATCCTTGGTGCAATAACAGCACTATACATGTTCGACTCATAGAGAAACAATAATATTGAGATACCTTTAGGATTTAAACTCCGTTTTGAAGTTTTAAAAATAAGATCCTTTCTGCCATAACAACTATAACCTGGCCGCGAGGTTAGCTGATTGAGAATTTAAGTTCCTTGCAGGATTAACCGCTTTTTCTTTTGAGTTCTGATTAAAAATACAGTCCTTTTAACCACACCATCTGATGAAAATCCTTTTAACCACTCCAATTTGATTAGAGCACAGATCTTTGAGCTAAATACCCACTCCGTTCCTGATTAAAATACAGATCAATTTACCTAACACACTTCCGTTCTGATTAAAATAAAGATCCTTTGGAATAAACAAATCTCTTTTTTTGATCAAAAAAATAAGTACCTTAATGATTAACTAGAATAAATTTGTACAAGAGGCCCAGAGGGTCTTATCACTCAACTGGTTACTGTAAAACAAGAGACCAGAGGGCCTGTATCGCTCACTGGTTTTTTTTTGGGTTTTTTTTGAAATACAATACCAAA
>NW_027187740.1:45593-65143 GCF_041381155.1 Argopecten irradians
TTAAAAATAGACTTCAGCTTAAGCTGAAAAGATTTCAACTTAAGTTAAAAAGATTTCAACTTAAGCTGAAAAGATTTCAACTTAAGTTAAAAAAAAGTTTGATTATGTTAGTTTTTTTAACTTAAGTTGAAATCTTTTTAACTTAAGTTGAAATCTTTTCAACTTAAGCTAAATAACTTTTTAACTTAAGCTATTATGTATTAAATATCAAAACGGCTTGCCATACTGGCCATCTATCGATGGTCACATTGAGGCACCTGTATAGCTGGATACTGTGGCTTACCTGTATGCTTGACAAGTTATAATTATTGGACCATGACGCAATATACGGTCAAGATAACTTGCGGGGTTGTGATCAGAAACATACGGCGGCACAGAAGTGACAAGAACAATATTTTTTTTAATGTAGGACAAAAAATATGTATTTTGTGTAGGGTGAAAAATTATTTTTTTTCTTTTATGTGCTCACGTAAAACAGTTTGTGTAACACAAGAAATATTTTTTTATGTATGGTGAAAAATATTTCTTTTATGTAGTTATGTAGTTTTATGTTTCATTTCTTGTCTTACGCAAACTGTTTTTACGTGAGCACGTCCGTAAACGTTTTACGTGAGCACGTAAACGTTTTACGTGCTCACGTAATAAGTTTTACGTGCTCACGTAATAAGTTTTACGTGAGCAGCACGCAAAAGAAAAAAATGTTTTTCACTCTACATAAAATCTTTTTTTTTTGTCCTACATTAAAAAAAATATTTTTCGTGTCACTTCTGTGCCGCCGTAGAAACATATTGTGTGTACCGGTAATTAAGAATCAACACAAGCTGAATTGGGTACTTGTAGGTAGACTAGCCACCAATTAGTGGAGAACGTCATAAAGTTTGAAGTGGATTTAATGGTGTCTTCTCACTTAGCCAACATTCTGAATTTTGAGGTATACAGGTAAGGTATTTTGTTGGCCAGGTGAGACTATGTGTGAAAGATAGAACAATAGCAGATTATTACAGGTAAGGTTATAGACTGTTTCATAAAACTTCCAACTTTTACGGGTTTGTACTTTATGTTGATAGTTTTTAATGAATATATATCAGAATGGACACAAAAAGTAATTACATTTTGAACACAGCTACTACTACTTTTAAATACATTAGTTAAATAAATTTCATTTTTAATAAATATATATCAGAATGGACAAAAAGTAAAGACATTTTGAACATAGCTACTATTTTTTTAGTTATTTAATTTACAAATAAATATAAACCAGCATGGATGTTAAAAGTAACTATATAGTGGGAATATAGCTACTATTTTGAAATTATTTCCACCTAAGTTCATCAGCAAGCAGCACTAGTAATGTTTTTCATCACATTTTTCATAGTGCATATTTAATACATGTACAGTTCTGTACTGCATATGTAGTAAATGAGATAAAATAAAAAAAAAAACCCATTAAATTCTACATCTTTTGTAGTATGAATCTGCATGATCTTTCAAAGACGTGCAGTTTTTAATAAAGAATATGTAATTAAGCTATTTTTACGTACAATACTTTTAGAACTTAAAAATAGCAAGAAAACATTTATAAAAGTGTATATATTTTAATGAAAGACGATCTACAAGGGTATCGCTAGACAACTGATAGGCACCAAATCTTTTTATTTAAAAGCTATGTATTACCCGGTATATGATTGTATTACTGATAGCTTATTATAAAAGAAAAAGTGTCTCAAACGCACAATAGGACTGGTTTTTTTTCTGCAATTCAAAGTTGTTTTTGACTTGTGAAAATGCTTGTATTTACTATTTCATGTAAATTATATATTTATATATATATATATATATATATATATATATATATTTCATGCAATTTACCCATAAAACATTGACTTTTGAAAACGTAATATAGACAATTTAAGATATGAAATGGAAACTACTGATATAAAATTATATACTTATATACTTATATACTTATATATACTTATTGAATATAAATTAATCTTTATTACTTTTGTAGTGAAAAGGTTTTATTCACGTATACTTAAAAACTATCGTTTTATAAAGTTGTATATACTGTACATTAAATTGTAGATGTTGTAATTTAAAGATGCTCCACCGCTGACAAATGGTATTTTTTCACTATCAAAAACAGGCGCAGACGATTGAGTATTTTTTCTCAGTTACAAAAGTTACTTACTTGACATCATTACTACCATTGAAAAGTTTGAGCTTCTTATTTTACTTCAAGATAAAAATATGAAAAATAATTAATTGCATCCCGAAAAAAATCCGCAGCACTATACCCTATATGGAACGAAGTACTGAATGCGCACGCACCAAATGCGAAACAAACTATTTTATATTATTTTTTTGTGTTAATTAGGCATATATATATAGACGATTAAACACCAATTATTGTTCAAATGATGAATATGATTTATGTTCTGTCGGCGGTGGAGCATCTTTAAAAAAAAAGATAAACACTTAAAAATTATAATTATATATTATTTCAAATTGAAGAACTTATTCTTCCCCGATCCCTAACTGTAACACATCACCTTGTCTGTCTAGGTCTCAATGTACCTGGACACGATGTCCATCTGTTGTGGACACCGTGTTCACACGTAGTGCACTCCGTGTCTACCTGTAGGCTAAATCTTGTGCACTCCGCGTCTACCTGTAGTCTAAACCTCGTGCACTCCGTGTCTACCTGTGGTCTAAACCTCGTGCACTTCGTGTGCACAAGGGTGTAACCTTTAGTCTACTACCAACTGATGTAAATCTACATAAATATATTCAGCAATAAACAATTGTAAATACAAAAATATAAATGTCTGTAACATCTAAAACAATAAAAAAAAAAACAATGTGCGGCACGCCATAGCGATGTACGTATCTGTTATTGCTTTTATTAGTCGCCATACTGTGTTTGTACCTTTGAGGACCCGGATGTAAACTTTCTGTGACGTCACGCCATCTTTTCTGAAATCTCCTATACGGCTCTTTTGATGTACATCAAATGACTAAATTACCTGTTCTGTTCTGTTGCCTCCAGTTTTACTATGATATAGTCCAGGGCTGTAGAGATCGTAAGTGATCGGAACCCCTGGAATATCGAGGATGTGGTCTTACATGATGTGACCAGTGTTTCCGCTAAGCTGATTAAATATGACTTTTCAAAACATGAAAATGAGCAATGTTATCCGGTTTTTTTACCACCGAAAGTGTTAGATTCAAACCCGAAAGTGCATTTTGTTTTTTATTAATCTATAAGTTAAAATATTATGTTTTCTATTCAAAAATCTGTCTTCACCATCCGAAAATAACATATCAAAGTTACCATTCTATATTTAACTATTCAGGAGAAAAGAGGATTCAAATCCCTAGGCACATAGGGAAACATGCCGCCAGTACGTCTTAATTAATGGCGGAGTTGTCAATATTTGTAATATTTGGTCATGTTTCTGTTTTCATGTACATTTTTGCATATCAAGGATGCAGATATGTCTGATATATTCGTCTTTGCAAATATTTTGGTAAGATTGATCGATTATCGTACCAATGTTCGTCCCTACCACCAGAAGGCATTATCTTAACGTTTCTGGTTAAGTTAAATTGGTCTTTGAACGTACAAGGACAAGAAAGAAGAGTAATAGAAATGACTTTTTTTTCTTTTTTTTCTATCCTGTAAAATTTATAAAAATTGCTTTTCCAATCATCATGTGCCATCCCTCTAACAAAATGTCTACGTATACATGTGACAAATATTATGATACATATAAACTTCATGTTTAACCTGGTTACAATAAGAATTGCTGCGAAGCTCTGTTACGTGACGCTACCCAAATTGGAACACTTTTTGAAGATAACTGTAAAAATTTTCTTACTTGTGGTTGAATCCAGATTTTTTTCTTAACATTCCACAAATAGATGCTTTTATTATTAATTTCATGATTTTTCTACTTATCAGCAGTGCATATATTTATAAATACAGGGCTTGGAAGCATGCCCGGTCCAGCCCTACATTTGTATGTTTCAGCAGATTTGAGTACCCAAAACGGAACACCTTCTAAAAAAGTTTGATTAATAAATGCCCATGCATAATAAAAAATGATTGAATTCATTTTAAAAGAAAGTTCAGACATTTTTTAGTTTATTCAAGTCACATGTCTTTCAAAAATATTCCATTCAGCATTTCTTTTTCTTATTTTAAAATATATGTTGTTTTTAGGGTTGTCGCACGACGTCATTTCCCGGAGTTTTTCAAAATTTCATTATTTTCATTTTTGAAACATTCATACACTTTACATTTGATAGCGAAATGGAATTCATCCTTAATATCATCATCGCAAAATAACCACACTCTCTGATTCCTAGTTGTATATTCTGTATCTCCCCTCTCTTTATTCAAATCATGAGCAGATAACCGAAATTTAGATATGTTTCTTTGTCTAAAGCTTTCTATTATTAAGGTTGGCAAAAATAAGTCCCAATAACATTTTTGTATAAATAATAACTTTTCGATTTCAACAAATGCTATTACAAATAAGATTCAAATGGATTTGGCATCAGGCAAAGCCTTCATTAACCATCTCCAAACATATCTGGTATGGTACAATTATCAGCAAAATATCTTAATATTTAATAATACATCTAGAATTAATATTATTAGTGTATCTCCTCAACCTTTTATTTTCAATTTTTTATCACGTCTGAATATTTATTCATCAACCTATATTTTGGGTACTCGAACCTGGTGAAACGCAGTGCTGAACCAGGCATGCTTCAAAGCTCTCTATTTACACATATATGCACCGCTTACAAGAGCTGAAGGCATCTATTTGTATCAAAACACTTGATAGAAAGTTTTTACAATTATCTTCAAAAAGTATTCTAATTTGGGTAGCGTCACCTTATGCATAACAGGTCTAAAGTAATTAAGTTTAGTAAAGAAAAAAATCAAGATGCCACGAGATTTCCACGAAGCCCATTTCTATCTGAAAATTTATATTATTTATATATTTCTGTTTGCAGTTTTGTAGCTCTAAAATCATTATCCATTTTCAACTACATCACAATGACACCATCAGGATATATTGTGTTCCCGGAACATGAAAATGACAGTATCAATAAACCAATAAACGCAAAACTTCCTTGCAGAAATTTTGAAAGGGAAAACCATGCCGATCATACGATGCATTAGGGGACTGACTTTAAATTAGTTTATTGATCAGGATTTGGCATAAGATATTACAGTAAACACTACTCCAACAATGTTAGAGGTATAGCACGACGAGACACTTTGGGAACATTACGTCGTATCGACAGTCAGCAAAATAACGTCCGATAAAAAAACGGCTGACCAGTAGACTCATGTTATGGGAGTAAGTAAACACATACCCGATACACTGTATAGTATAGTGACTGTAGAAACGCTTTATGCACATATGCATTTCTTCCCACTCTTTCGATCCATTGTCTTTGCTAACGTATGCACATATGCATTTCTTCCTACTCTTTCGATCCATTGTCTTTGCTAACGTATGCACATATGCATTTCTGCCCACTCTTTCGATCCATTGTCTTTGCTAACGTATGCACATATGCATTTCTACCCACAAGAATGTCAATAGACCGTTATTAGAGGTCATACATCAACATCAAAGGTAACAAAATAAATACACCATTTCAAAATGGATAACATTTTATTAACAACTTAGCAGTACAAAATACAATATAAAGGTTAGATATATATTGATATCACAGTTTTACTCTAATAATTGTGTAAAATAGTTGTACGATTGGTATAGCAAAGTGTAAAAACCTCAAAAACAGGCAACAATTGTTCATTTTTTAGATTTAATAATAAATATAAAGGCATTTGTACCAATGAAGTATATCATACAGATCGAGACATGTGTGTCTGTCCATAGATGTTCTGATTTTCAACAGATGGGCGACACTTTAGAGTACTAATGGCATATTAAAAAAAGTCAGAAGACAGAGACTTTTATATATAGTAACAGAGGAGTAAGAAAGTAATTTATTATATGAAATACGGTAGTCAGTTACTTTTAAGGTGACACTTATTATACCCCTTATAGTCAAATTGTGAAAAAAAAACCTGCAAAAGCTGAATGCAATAAAAAGAATATATGGAGAAAAAAAACATCAATTAATCTGTATGATATTAAGCAGAATGTGATATTAACCATTATGATATTAAGTGGTTTCCATACTACAACCATATCCATCTGTCCTAAAGTCTCCCTAAAGTTTGTCACAGAATCATTGGTCTGAACTGAAAACACTGCCTAGGGAATGGTCAAATCGTGAACTTGAGATAACACACAATGCAGTTGTATAAGAAACCCTCACAAATGAGACTTGGCATTATAAATATAGCACTATTGGTAAATTCATTTATGTACAGATATTATAGAAAACATCGTAGACTAAATATCACTGATTTTTGACAGATATCATAATGATACATTTATAGCTCACCAGGGTATTGCAGATTGAAGAATATGAAACAAAGAACAAACCTCTACAATAAAACGAACAAAGATATCTATGTTAGGAGTTTCAGGAACTATGTAACAAATATCATCTTTCGGTACTTTGGATCTTTTAAATAAGATTCTTTCATACATAGAAATATTAATTGCTAGCCAATGAAACAACGATAATAATGTTGTAATAAACAAAACCAATATTTCATATAGTACTGGTATAAAAATATCATTGACAATACAAAAAAACAAACTCATATCTATTATATACTCTGTGGAGATCTGAATTTAAATAATACAAATACTCCTTGTCAAAAAAATATCATTTGTTGGCTACAGTCTCTGATTATAGCTCAAATAACACAAAAAGTTTATGCTTAACAAACGTGAAAATGGCTATATCAATGTCTAAAATAAAGAATAATGTCTAAATGTGTAAATAATAAGTGGCAACAATGAGACAACAATCAATAACAATTACCTGTGACATTAGGCATTCTTTACCAGTGTTACCAGTGGTCAGAGGAGATCACAGATATTACAGTTACCAGTGGTCAGTAGAGAACACAGTAATTACAGTTATCAGTGGTCAGTGGAGATCACAGTAATTACAATTACCAGTGGTACAGTAGACTGATTACAGTAATAACAGTTACCAGTGGTCAGTAGAGATCACATTAATTACAGTTTACCAGTGTGTCAGTAGAGATTACAGTAATTAACAATTACCCAGTGCGTCAGTAGAGATTACAGTAATTACAGTTACCAGTGGTCAGTAGAGATCACAGTAATTACAGTTACCAGTGGTCAGTAAGAGATTACAGTAATTACAGTTACCAGTGGTCAGTAGAGATCACAGTAATAAACAGTTACCAGTGGTCAGTATAGATTACAGTAATTACAATTACCAGTGGTCAGTAGAGATCACAGTAATTACAATTACCAGTGGTCAGTAGAGATTACAGTAATTACAGTTACCAGTGGTCAGTAGAGATCACAGTAATTACAGTTACCAGTGGTCAGTAGAGATTACAGTAATTACAGTTAGTAGAGATCACATTAATTACAGTTACCAGTGGTCAGTAGAGATCACAGTAATTACAGTTACCAGTGGTCAGTAGAGATCACAGTAATTACAGTTACCAGTGGTCAGTAGAGATTACAGTAATTAACAATTACCAGTGGTCAGTAGAGATCACAGTAATTACAGTTACCAGTATTCAGTAGAAATCACAGTAATTACAGTTACCAGTGTGGTCAGTAGAGATCACAGTAATTACAGTTACCAGTGGTCAGTAGAGATCACAGTAATTTAACGTGTTACCAGTGGAAAGTGGAGATTTACAATAATGGCAGTTACCAGTGGTCAGTAGAGATTACAGTAAATACAGTTACCAGTGGTCAGTAGAGATTACAGTAATGGCAATTACAGTACCTGAACCGTTTAACGTTCCCAAATTTGCGTTTCGTTTGCGTTTGCGTTATTTCCGTTAGCAATCGTTAGCGTTAGCAATTGTTTATCGTTAATCGTTTGCGTTAGCAATCGTTCATCGTTAATCGTTATCGTTTGCGTTAGCAATCGCTAATCGTTAGTCGCGTTTACAATCGTTTGCGTTAGAAATCGTTTGCGTTAATCGTTAGCAGGACCCACTTTCGCTAACGTTAGCCACTAAAAATAGAACCAAATGCCGGTGAGATGCTTTGACGATCCGGATATGATATAACGTTTACCGCTTCGTGTAGAAGCGATTATCATAACATCTATGAAATAAAAAAAAATATGACTAAAGTGTATTGTATTGCATTTTATATCTCTTTTGGATGTATATATGTTTCCTATCTGTGAAAACGTTCTGAAATACTCGTATTTAAATGACATTTCAAAACTTAATGTGATTATCACTTTTTGTTTATTATTATCAGAAACATATATCCTATATATGTTTGTAGTTACTATGCTTTCTGCGAAAGCAATTCAAATATTAACGAAACTGTCTTACAGAATGTCAAAAGCATTATTTTAGAAAGAATCCACGACAACTGAAAGATTACACAAGAAAATAGCTAAAACAGATAATAAAAATATAAAAATGTTATTACAGACACGCTGCATAATATTCTTCTTGTTATGTTAAATATCATCAATATACGAAGAACGCAAAAAAGACTCGGGAGATTTGTAAATAAATTCGTGAAATTTAAAAATCATTAATATGACGAGTCTGAACACGGGGAATAGGTGAGATTTGGCATTTACATGTACATATTTTTAAACGCAATTAATTAGTACTTGTATCTATATGAAAATGGAATGAATGATGTAAATGTTTGCAATGTACGTATGGAACGCCATAGCTGTCTCGTATGTTCAAAAATACTGTTTGAATTTGTGTTTTCGTAATATAATATGGTTTTATCATTATATAATTTGATCTTATCAATATATGGTATCATTTTATCTATATTTGATTTGATATGATCAATATATGATTTGTTTTTATTATTGTTTTATTTTCATTTGTCATGGTAATATTTTCTTGTATCACTATATCAATCGATTTCACCATTATTTGATTTGGTGACATATTTATATGATTTACATCTACCATTGTTTTATTTGGTGTTATTATTGTATTATTTTCATTTATCGTTATATTATTTGATTTCATCTTTATTTGATTTGATTTCATCTTTATTTAATTTGATTTTACTATTGTATGATTCTACTTTACATTATTCCCAAACATCATTATTTTATTCTATAGATACTTTATATGGTTATACTTCTCCATTATATGGTTATACTTTTCCATTATATGGTTATACTTTTCCATTGTATGATTCTACTTTTTCATTGTATGGTTATACTTTTCCATTGTATGGTGATACTTTTCCATTATATGGTTATACTTTTCCATTATATGATGATACTTTTCCATTGTATGGTTATACTTTTCCATTATATGATGATACTTTTCCATTATATGGTTATACTTTTCCATAATATGATGATACTTTTCCATTGTATGGTTATACTTTTCCATTATATGACGATACTTTTCCATTATATGGTTATACTTTTCCATTGTATGGTTATACTTTTCCATTATATGGTTATACTTCAAATAAAGATGAAATCAAATCAAATAAAGATGAAATCAAATAATATAAAGATAAATGAAAATAATACAATAATAACACCAAATAAAACAATGGTAGATGTAAACCGAATATATGTGTCACCAAATCAAATAGTGATAACATCGATTGATATAATGATAAAAGACAATAATACCATGACAAATGAAAATAAAATAGTGATAGAAGCAAATGATATATTGGTCAAATCAAATCAAATATAGATAAAATAATACCATATATTGATAAGATCAAATCATATAATGATAAAATCATACAATATAATGAGAACACAAATTCATATAGTATATTTGAACCATATGAGACAGCTATGGCGTTTCCATAAGTACGAGTTATACCTACAACTTCATGTAGAACACGATGTAGAGAATTCGAACTGTGTGGGGTACATTGTGTACATGTATCTGTACGTTACATTGTAAGCCTTCACACGTACTGTACGCGTGGTCAAATCAGACACGGATATACGTTTTAGCTCATATCAATAACAAGAGAGGCCAAAGGCCACGAGGCTGTCGGCCGGCTTAAACACATATACATTCATTCTCCACCGACTTTGCTTTGTATATATTTTATAACGGATTTATCTATTTGCCATACAAACCAAATATTACCAGTAGAGATCACAGTAATTACAGTTACCAGTGGTCAGTAGAGATCACATTAATTACAGTTACCAGTGGTCAGTAGAGATTACAGTAATGACAGTTACCAGTGGTCAGTAGAAATCACAGTAATTACAGTTACCAGTGGTCAGTAGAGATCACAGTAATTAACAGTTACCAGTGGTCAGTAGAGATTACAGTAATTACACTTACCAGTGGTCAGTAGAGATCACAGTAATTACAGTTACCAGTGGTCAGTGGAGATCACAGTTATTAACAGTTACCAGTGGTCAGTAGAGATCACAGTAATTACAGTTACTAGTGGTCAATAGAGATTACAGTAATGACAGTTAACAGTGGTCAGTATAGATTACAGTAATTACAGTTACCAGTGGTCAGTAGAGATCACAGTAATAACAGTTTTTACCAGTGGTCAGTAGAGATCACAGTAATTACAAATTACCAAGTGGGTCAGTAGAGATTACAGTAATTAACAGTTACCAGTGGTCAGTAGAGATCACAGTAATTACAGTTACCAGTGGTCAGTAGAGATTACAGTAATTACAGTTACCAGTGGTCAGTAGAGATTACAGTAATTACAGTTACCAGTGGTCAGTAGAGATTTATTTATTTCTATACTAAGTATGATACCACTTCAACAGAAACACATTGAAAGGTTTTCGTTACATCATGTAAACAACGTGTCTGTATTATGTATTTTTTTCCATTCAAATTTACAGAAAAAAATTGCAAGAAGAATTAAAGGTAGATAAATGACCCCATCGAAGAAAAACGGGCTGCAAAGCCACAGCCTGGTCCGGCCTGTGACCATGCTTCTTTCTGTCATCTATCATCACCCAGATGAAGATCATCACCCACTGTAAAAAGGAAAACAAAAAGCTAAGATGTCAAAATGAAAAGCTTGAACCACATCTTATACAAACATGCGATACTCATATAGCTGAAGAGTTTAACTTTAAAAACTCAATATTGCTATATGGAGTGATTCAAAAGTTCTTGGTATATACAAACGAAGACCCCCAGATGTTACTAACCAAATATAAACCAAATATTTTCAAGGGTGACTTTTCATTCCGTCATCTAAAAAAGAAACGTAAAAAAAATTTACAAAATACGTCCCATTCACCAAGTTTATCGGGGCCCAAACCCTTTGGTTTGTAAAGATATTGCAAATTTTCCTAAACTGGGCCCCATTCACTCAACACATAGGGGCCAAAATCTTTTAGTTCATATAAATTTAATCCCCTTTTAGTCAAGGATGCTTCGGACAAACAATACATGGTCCTTAATACATACATAATGGCACTTCAACACTTACCCAACAAAAAACCAAGGGCAGTAACTCCTCCTAAAGGAACAATCTGGGATCTATAAGGTAAACCATTCTTTGTATAACAGTCACTGAATATATACGTGTATGAGTGAAAATTGAAAAGAAAAGAATACACAATAATGAAGTTGTGTCAAAGAATACACAGAGCTTGACACTTAATAATGATCTTTTTATGCAATATCCAAACATAAAATATTCCAAATGGATCTTGGGCCCATTATGTCATTATCTATGTCAAACAAAAAGAGAAGAGGGGTCTTTTGTCTGCATCTTCTATCTCTCAGTTCCAGGCTTCCTTTGAAATATTGAATTTGTTTCGATTCAATTCATGTTATTCCGAATGCAAAACGCATATGAATTACAATAAAATATACATATTACAATATTTATAAAATATGTTATATCGGGAAAACTTCACATTAAAGTGTGTTTACCAACACACACACTTCAATTGTCAAATTTAATTTGGCACCACTTTCTACCATTTGTGCTTGGATTGGTTCCAACATGGATAATACAGAACTCAAGACCAAGAAGACCATACAAGAATGTTTTTGAAGAAGATAGACCTCTTCAGCACTTTCTGAGAAAGTGACAAAATCCAATATAACAGCAACTGTTTTCTTTTCATTCTCAAAATGTAACTGACAATCTATAGATAAAAAAAAGAACATAAATGTTATCATATGGAATGTCAGAGAGATTCCTTTTATTCTTTCTGAGAAACATCAGTAACAAACTGCAATGATCAAAATCCAAGATGGCTGTCTGTTGGCCATATAGTCTGATCAGTCACAAATTTCAATATATGAGCAATAGCAGTCAGAAAATTCAACTATCAAATTCAAAGATAGCTGCCTGGTGACCATCTTGTTGGTGTTCGGCCCCAAAACCCAATAGGCACAACTAAGGTCCACGAGAAGCTGACATATGAAAATTGAGACAGATCCCTTTAGTATTTCCTGAGAAAGAGCAGTAACGAACTTCAGCAATCAAAATCCGAGATGGCGGCCTGTCCACCATTTCATTTATCAATCAGTGCCAAAATGCAAAATGCACAATTAGGGCCATAGAGGGAACCTACATTACGAAATTGAAGAGAAAAATCCCTTCAGAAGGCTCTGAGAAATAGGCGCGAAACTTTACTGTATAATCAATTAATTATTTTCACTAAGAAACAAATCACCTGATAGACATAGTGGTATGAATTACAAGCGGTCAGTTTGACAGTTTGACATCTAACAACAGCACTTACCGGGCCTAGGATCGTAATGGAGATCCCAGTCAAAATAACAACTGTCACTAAAGTAAGATCATCCCAGATACCAGAGTAAAGGTAAATCTGAAAAAGGAATAACTTCAGTTTAAAGGGCTTCAACCCACAATAAGTTGTTTTCTGTATATTACGATATGATTTTCAGATATGTACTGATGATTTCATTACAATGATTTGTTATATAAAACGTCAAGAAAACATGGGGGAATTTTCAAAAATAGACTGTCATATGATTTTTTGGAACACAAAACGGACAGCTGGTCAAAAAGCGAGGCTATCATGAATAAATAATCAGCGTGCTCCATTTAGCGTAACTTTCGGTTTTTTTCCGGGAACGGTCCCGACGTTCCGTTACAATGGAACGCGGACGTTTCGCTGGAACGAACCGGTTCGTCTGACACGTCTTTCTTTGAGGGTTCCAAGCTGGGGAATCAATATGTTCGCTGTTGAAACATATACTCAAGTACTGTGGGCGCCGATTGGGACCTTTATCTTTAATGTAATAAAAATCAATTTTGGTGTACACAAAAAATTGAATTGTGTCATAACGAAATCATTTTCGTCTTATAAAATTATCTTCCACCACACAAAAATTCATTTTTGTCTAACACAAAAATCATTTTTCTGTCATGACAGAAATTCATTTTTGTGAAACGAATTGAGTTTTGTGAAAAAGTGAAAATTGAACACAAAATTCAATTTTGTCTATACAAAAAGTCATTTTTGTGGGGCGAGATTGAGTTTGTTTGACAAAAAGTGAAAATTGAACACAAATTTCAAATTTCTGTCACATAAAGTTCAATTTTCTCCAACGAATCCAAATATAGATATATGCAAATGAACTGTCCTCATCACGATTTTGTTACGGGGCCTCTCATTGGATATAGTGACCGTTGGTATGGCACGCGCACAACGGTCTTAAACCAACGTGTTCTTACATAATGAATAGGCTGCACGCACATGTGTTTGTATCATCCGTTTCATTTCTTGTGAATGTTTTAATTTACTTCTTGTGAAAGGCGCATGCTCTGGAATATCATTTATTAGGCCTAGTAGAAATGGAGGAAGGTTACGATATCCAAGTACTAAGGCAGATTACGTACATACAGAAATGGATACTCTATGCAAAATAGCCTTTCAAGGGAAATGCACATGAATTGTCAGAAACGTAATGATTACGTACATTTCAACAAATATTCGTTCGCTATCAAACTTCTCATCTCTGGTTACTCTTCGCCAAAGAATGAGCGTAACTGTAAGCGTTTCACAACCAATCGGTTAGCCACCCCAAGCTTACAAGTAAAGTGTGAAACATGAGTACTAATTTGATTTACAAATACAGACGAAAGTAAAATCTGATCGTGACGAAACTGAATTCTGTCCAACAAATATGAATATTTGACATAAACAAAAATTGATTTTTTGTCCACTGAAAGATACTTTTAGTTTAACAAGAATCGATTTTTATCATTGCAGGAAATGAAGTTATTATAAAAAAACCTTTTTTTGTAAGATACAAATGTAATTTTGTCAATTTTGTGTTCACCAAATTGAAATTCCGTCAAGACTTTTGTCCAATGAATGATTGTTTGCATACAAAATAAAAAAAAACAATAAAAAATACTTATTTTTGATGATAGGTTAAAATATAAAATATGAATATATGTAATATGTTAGTTTTGTTGTAAACCTGAACTGATTTTTTGTATGTACCAACAGTTCATTGTGGTCTAGCACAAAATTGGATTACGGGTACTCAAAATCACACAGTTGCGGTCCAATATGGGCGTCCCCGTACTCTTAGTCCAATTTCAACAGAACATACTACTTAAATAATGGAAGAGGTCTTTTAGTGATTCAATCATCTTCGCACTTCTGAGTCCTTTTTACCAATCTTGGTTTCGGTGCACTTGTAATTGCAAATGTGTTTTGCTGAAAATTACGACCAAAACTTCTCAAATTTACAACCGAGAAAAGTGCGTTTCGTTTAACAAACACTACGACAATGACTGATGAAAAGTGTAATTAATCGTTGTTAGCATTTGTATATATGAAGCATAGGCATTTCCAATTTCATTTATATATACCACTCGTTATAATGCCAGGCAGATGCCTCGCCAAGTTGGCTTTTTGCGATTTTAGAACGCGAAAAGGACCGTGAAATGTACCATTGATCGAACCTATTCCATCCGCACGTTCCGCTATATGGAACTTTCGGATAATCTGTGACAATGTAATGGAGCATTAGTATACAATAGACCTATAGAAAGCTTTTCAGATTTTACGAACCATTGATATATGAAGTTTTGAGCCATATTTCTCTCATATTTGGTTAAATATATACAATTCAGGTTTTTTAGATTTAGACTAACATAAATAGATAAATATAATTAGAAGGTAAGTATTCGACGGTGTCTCCGCGAAGGGAGATTCTTATCTTTGCTGCACATGATAACTCACGCAATGCATTATGAAGTGTACAAATAGCTACTCGCTCTCGCTCAAACTGCGTGGTCGATTCCATCTATAGTTTACCACTCCACGCCCAATCGCGCGCCGTTTCTCTATCTAGAATTTGTTTGTTGTCTAGCCTATCACTCTCAATTATCCGACCCGTCATTATGATGGAATTGTCCTTTGTGATATATATTTCTTTTGACCATGAATTGCACCAATAATTGATATAAATTACATAACGTCTTTAGTATGGTTTTTTACTTCAATGACACATGCTCACTTTGCTTAATGTCTCTATTTAGTAGGAGGTAGCAACAAAGGGGCTAAGTTTTGCTTTCATAATTAAGAGGTTCAATAAAGGGAGATACTCATCAGTACATTGGTCTAACATATTTCATATTAGGGGGATGTTAATCCATGGTCTCATTAGGATGTCTATAGTATCTAATGATTCATTGCATATTTCCTGACGAGGTAATTATTTGCATAAAGAAATTGAATGAGCACCAAGCATTTTCCAACCTCCAATTCTTGTGTATTAAGGCTTCCAGACCCACTATAAGACAGACTATAACAATTTATATTGTAGTGAACATGAACCGAAACACAAAATGTCAAGAGGAATAAACCATTTTATTGTAGAACCGAGATGATTTTTTTTCAGGCCCGTTTAACGTAAATTAAAACATTTCTGTAGTATTTAATTAGTACCGCTAAACCTGGCTATTAAAACTAGGTCGTTTTCATTATAAAAGATAAAATATATTATAAAATTAAAAAAGTTTAAATAATATAGGCAAGTTTAGCGGGACTAGTAATTAATGAACCAATTAAAAAAAAAAAAAATAAAGAAGGTAATATGAATACAATTTTTCTTAACTTAAAATGAATTTGGCTTGGAAACGATAATACATGTTAGTTTCTATCTGTTATATATGCTATAACTAGAAACAGGTGTAGATAAATTTTCACTGATACTTAACCAGGTAGAGAGCCAGAATGCTCATTACGTAAGAACCAGGCTTCTGAAAACAAACATAACATTACATACCACCACTTGTATACTCAGTAACGTAGTTAAACCAACATAAAAAACTTATCCGAAGAGTGATCTTTGCGCGCCACCATAGAATGGAATCTATGTCTAGTCAATAGATAAAATAATAGGATCTTCATGTAACTTCATTGTTCCGCCCTTCCCTTTTCCACTTCCTTTAATACCCACAGGGAAATCTTTCTCATAATTATTGCATAGCAGCAGCAACACCTTGAAATTATAAAAATCAAATATAACTTCTGCCCAACGATTGTTGTGTTTTGTTTTGTCTCCCAAAAAATCCCCATGCACATGCTAAGGACCAAGATGGCCCCTAAATTAATTGAATTTGAGTAAGATACATCTTAAAACTTTCCTGAAAAAAAATTTCAAAAATTCAAGTTTGCTGTCATCGGCCATGTTGTTTTTCCTGGATTCAGTTCTACAATGCATCCATTAGGAGATGGCTACATTTTGTCAGACATAGGGTGTCATAGAGGGCTGTCTAAAAAATAAACATATCATGGTAAGAATTATAATTTAAAAGAACAGATGAGTATGAAACGGACAGAAGAGTTCACGAGAAGACAGACAGGAAAAGGGGTGAAAACAGCGATATCGATGACCCCATTACTATCTGGTAATGAGCAAATAAATTTCATATGTTAAATCAGATTGTGGAACAAATGTGAAAAATTGGATAAAAAATTCCTCAGTATTTTCTGAAATTTTCCTAGGAAAACATGATTGTTTTTTACAGAGATATGGACTTGGAAAATTCAATTCGCCTATTTCAAATGAAAGATATCAAAAACACATAATAGAAAACAATTTCTATATATACAATCTGAAAAAATAGGTAAAAAAAGTTTTTATCTTACTAAATTGACCAAGAAGATAAGGATGCTTCAGTTTTTTTTCCTTTTTTCCTTATTTCTCCATTGGTCCATGCAAAAACACATCACAGGAAAAAGTTAGGAGCCACTGATAATATAAACAAAGTAAAGAGATTCAAAAAAATGAGTAGGGGATTTTACAATTAGTGACCTGACTGCTCACGTTGTGGGATAAAGGTAAAAACGAGTTATAAATTATACCCTAAGATCAAGTAAGCCTCAATCCTGACTTCATTGATATGGCGAAACCAATTCTACGGCAGGACGACAAACACAAGTCCATAAAACTAATGGGTAGTTCATACTGCTCCTGACTGTCACACTTAGTTATTAAGACTGAGAAGAAACAAACTGTTTCGCGCGCTCTATGTCGGATAAAGATCGTGACCGTGGTAGGGTGTATGTTTGAAAGCATCTTTGCAGTGACTTTATTGTTATTGCCACTATAAAATTGGGTTCTTTTAAACCAGTCTCAAGTTTTTCTCTCAGGTACTCTGGGCCTTTCGCTCCATCAGAAACTCAATCCCTGGCGTGCTATTTGTTTCACTTAAAAATTACGCCTGGCTTGTTTTATTAGGAATGTTAAACTAAAACAGAACCAAAAACAAAACACATCACAAATATTCATCAGTGCTCAGCCTCTCCAAAAAAAATGTATATAGACAATAAACATAGCATTTCACACAGAACAGGTGGAGGCTTTCTTTTAAAATTAAACCATTATACTTTTTTTTTGCAGAGTTCAGGAACCAGTTAAGGCTTAGGATAAATCTACTGGCCACACCCGACTAACTTCGCAATATAGTGTACTAATGTACAAACAAAAAAAAAAGGATATAGAGATGTAAATAGATTACTATAACGAAACAGTTGATTACAAAGACCATAACCCTAAGAGACCCAATCATCTTAATCTTAAAACCGTACAGTACAACCCTAATGGACCTTAATAACCACTGACAACAACGAGAAGTCCACTATCTTATAAAATCATAATTTACGACAAACGACAAAGAACGAAGATTGATAGTTAATCTCGATAGAACTGACCGACAAGACAGACAGACAGACTATGGAAAAAAACAGACACACAATATTGTGAGAGGTAAACAAACCTATTTGCGTATGGAGTATATCTCCCACATGGCCACAGTCTTGTGGCACGACCACTCGGCACCGCGGTTAGGCAGGGCATCTCATTTTTTAATATGGCCCTTGAAGTGTGTGCACTCACGGAAAAATTATAGGAGAAGAAAGACCACTAAGAGGTGTTTGAATTGATATGGATAGCATGTAATGTATGAGCTGATGTACTATAAATTTAATATATTAGGCAAGCACGATTGTATCAGATCCTACTGACCCTAAGACCTACCGCCTAGCTAGTCGGTTGATGTTTTAAAGAACAGATATTGTTTCCTTTAGCTCTTTCGTGGCCCATATATTATTTTATTATTTACAAACAAAAATAAAAAGTTAGGTTCTAAAAGTTCATGTCAGGGCTTTGTTTCCAATACATTATATATCTCTCAGCCCTATCTAACTTTCTCTCCATGTCGTTTACCACGTAAGAGGCGTATATTTACTAACGTAGTCTCAGAATTACTCCATTCCCAACGTGATGCACCCGTGTAGTTCAACACATCTCACAGCACAACAAAACACTCTAAAAAGACACTCATACACAAGCAAGCAAATAAACAGAATTACAAGTAAATCTATGTACATGGAAGTTTTAATTCTCTACCGTCAGCGATAAAACATTATGTTAAAAGAATGGTAATATCAAGTTCTTCATTGTTCATATTGCCCTAATTAGTTGACAAGACAGGTCTAGATTTTCTGCTAAGCCAATATACAGGTAGATGGTCATGTCTCACGCCTTTGCACTGGCCTGGAGTTAATGTGATGCATAATGAAGGTCCGAAAATGTAATCTTAAAGGCATTATCTCCAGTATCCGACCACAGTTTCTGACCAATAGACCCTGAGTGCAACGGATGACTATAGTTCATCTCATCGCTGACAATGACCTAAAGAGTAGAACTGTTTAGATGAAGACCAAGGTCATTCATTCGAACAGAACCTGATTGCCCGATCAACAAGCTACATACCAATAGGTCAGGTCAACAACCCTGATTGTTATCCAGTGTGCGTCTCGTTCAAAGATTCAAAACCTGAGTTTGACCCCTGTGACCTGCTGAATGGAAGGGTTATGGTCGATTCGTTGTTGAACAAACTTGGTAGCCATCATCCCGG
>NW_027187741.1:0-65142 GCF_041381155.1 Argopecten irradians
CAAGCTGCAAACAATGTAGCTTACACTAAATATTTCAATACAGAAAAAAAAAAATAAAATTCAAACTGGTCATGCGATCTTCCCGAAATTTCATCTCGCCACTGCGTCATTATTAGATGCACATTTACCAAAAAAAAAACACAGTTCTGAATAATGTTCCAGTCTTGGGTTATCTTGTTAACAAACAAACTAGAACACTAAGCCCACCGGTGACTAACAACCACCTTATCAGAGGTGTCTGGATTGTTTTGAAAGTAATATGATTTAAACATAATATAATATATCATATAATGGATGATACTCTATTTTTTATAATTTGTTTATTGACTTGATTAGAATGGAAACCACAATTTTGACAAATGAGAACATGCCTGCACAACTCCACATGACTGTCAAGTTTCATTAGAATTGATCCTGTTGTTTTGGATGAGTTTTCAATCCCTATTTAACTCCTGCGACCTTGAATGATGCTCATGGTCATTCATTTGAAGAAACTTTGTAGCCCTTTAATCCAGTATGCCACAAACCCAATAGTAGGTTACTAAGCCTCTTAGTGATTAACATGAATTAGCCTTTTTGACCCATATGGCCTTAAATGAAAGTCAAGATAATTTATTTGAAACTTTTAATTTGTAGCCCTTCTTTCCTGCATGCTACAATATGAGTACTGCCTTTCGAGTATTAAGACATCGTTTGGATGAAAAGGGTTATGATAACCTAAAAATGTAAATATATATAAAAAAATGTAGAAATGTTTTACAAATGATTTTATAAAAAATAAACTGTAATACCCGGTATCATATTATAGAATGGGTATACATGTACATTTAGCAATTAGTAGAGTAGTTTGACAACCAATTTCTATTATAGAAACATTGATCTAAATGGTATATTTTTACTTACCTGGACTTCCAACCGCGGGCGAATATCTCTTGCTTTAAACGACGTTTGACTGTAAGTGAAAGTAGGTACATCAATTATCTTAGACAAACAAAAGTTAAAAAAGGGAAAGAAATAAAGAAGGAGAAAAAAAAAAACCGAACAGACTGATGTCTTTCTTTTTTTTTTTTTTTTTTTTTTTCAAAACTATATTTCGTGTTTCTATTCAACCTGATACATTACATTGGTTATTTGATGCAAATTGTCCTCTTTAACTTTTCCTCCAATACAACAGTTCTAATCTGTAGTCAAAAGTTATCAATTACAGTAAATTTACCATTTTGTGAACTGTTTTCTCCAGAGTTGTTTCCAGCGCAGCATTTGCAACAGCATTTTGAACATATAAACGTCAATAACTCAAGTAACCTAAAAATGATGTTTAATGGTACAGGTGTCCTATCACGATATTCCATGATCACGCGACTTCGATGGAACCGCCAGTAAAGGTCTGCATTATCTTGTATTTCGCTAAACCGGAAACTGTAAAAAAAGGGATTCAAATTATACTCTACGATGTATTTGAAGAAAAGACATATTCGATACGAAAGACAAAACAATCTGAACGTCGCCATTTCTTTCCCCACAAACAAAGGTAAAACGTTTCTTTTCTGCATTCTTCTTTTTAACTAAGAAAGTGTGGTTGCGTGAGTGAGAAGGGGAGGGTGTATACTTACATGTGGTATATACAGTAAAACTTGTAATTCTAATAACTTCTAATAGTGATTCCGCTGCATGTTAATATCAATAAAAATAATTATATCGTTATTATTATACACAAAACATCATAAAATTATAGGTTTCAATTTCGTCAAGTTATCTAAAAAATATAGAAGTACACGTATAAGAGAACAATTTGTTTAAATATAGAGGGAATACTGATGCAATACATACATTTCTCCATTTCTATGATCTGAAAACAATATATTACGGTACAAATAATAATAGGGAAAATGTCTAAACGGTTTATCCTCCTGCAGATTATTTACAGTACTTTCTGAGAAATAGTGTAATAAAACTTTCAATTACAAAATGCAGATGGCTGCCGTCAGCCATATGCACAACTAGGGACCTAGAGGAACCTACAAATACAATTTGAGACAGATCCTTTCAGTACTTTCTAAGAAATAGCGGTAACAAATTTCAACTATCAAAATCCAAGATGGCGGCCTGTCGGCCATCTTGTTCACCGATCAGTCCGGAAATGCTGTATGCACAACAAGACCTCTAGAGGAACATGCACATGAAATTTGAGACATATCCCTTCATTACTTTCTGAGAAAAAGCGGGTAACAAACTTTAACTATCAAAATACATAGATGGCTGCCTGGCGGCCATCTTGTTGGCCGATCGGTCCCAAAATGTAATATGCACAACTAGGTACCTAGGGGAACCTGCACACGAAATGTGAGACAGATCCCTTCATAACTATCTGAGAAATAGCGGTAACAAACTTCAATTATCAAAATCCAAGATGGCTTGGTGGCCATCTTGTTGTCTGATCGGTCCAAAAATGCAATATGCACAACTACGGCCCTATGGCAACCTACATATGAAATTTGAGAAAGATCCCTTCAGTACTTTCTGAGAAATAGCGGTAACAAACTTTAACTATCAAAATCCAAGATGGCTGCCTGGCGGCCATTTTGTTGACCGATCAGTCCTTAAATGCAATATGCACAACTAGGGCCCTAGGGGAATCTGCACATGAAATTTGAGACAGATCCCTTCAGTGCTTTTTGAGAAATAGCGGTAACAAACTTTAACTATCAAAATCCAAGATGGCTGCCTGGCGGCCATTTTTGTTGACCGATTGGTCCCAAAATGCAATATAGACAACTAGGGCCCTAGGGGAACTTACATATCAAATTTGAAAAAGATCCCTTTAGTACTTTCTGAGAAGTAGCGGTAACAAGAATTGTTAACGGACGGAAGGACGGACGGACGACGGACAACGGACGAAAGGCGATTTGAATAGCTCACCATCTGATGATGGTGGGCTAAAAAATAGAAGTACAAGTATATCAGAAAAAATTGTTAGAAAATATTGAGGAAATACTAATGCAATTATTTCTCCATTTTTATGATACAGCAATACACTAGGAAACAAATAACAATAGGGGAAAATGTCTAAACGGATTATCCTCCCGTATACTATACCTTTGTTTGTCGGTCATGTGTTTTCGATATTAAAGTTGTATGGCCTATGACTTGCTCTTTTTTGTCATAGAAAAATCATGTAAAATATTTTAATAAACAATCCATATTTACCGACTTTTATAAATCATTCAGTATATATATATATTACTTTTTCTCCTATACACGTCTTAAACATAGCTCGGAAAGGTCTGAGCTGTTCCGATCTATTCGGATTTGAACGAATATCGCCGAAGTTGGTCACATGATGCGAATTGGGAGGCTCTGATCTGTATGGATATCGCCAATGTCGGTCACGTGATGCATGATATTTCATCCAATATTTTCTCTTATATCAATGGTACGTTGGTTCTTCAATGGATTTTATCACATATATGTATCTATATTCATACATTATGCGTTTTACAAGAGTTTGTAAGAGTGAAAGAAATTACATGAAATATAACTTAAATGTCGAAAAATATAATACTTTTACAGAATGGCGAGATGTTTTTTTCACAAAAAATAAAGTCACAATACCTATCCCCAAGCCAGTGAACTCTGTAACATGTGAAGTCAGTGAATAAGTTGAACACCAACTGTGCATGTTCGATGTATACTAATTGCGTCATTGCCGATTCTTACCTAAACATAGCAATGATAAGATTCACCAGCAGAAGGTTTAGTATCAAGACAAAGAATCCAGACATTATGGAAACCATGAAGTCACGTCGCGGGCATCTCTCTACATCTGGGTTATTCATGTACTCAGTTTCAATGAAGGAGCAATTATCGGTGGAGTCTTTCCCTGAAAATATATTAGAATGTTAATGTAACAAAATGCTGATCAAGGATCATACAACCTTATTTTATTTTATTTTATTTATTTATTTATTATCACTTTTCTGATTTGATGGATACCACACACGGACAGTGTTGATTTTTCACTAAACAGACTATTCATTCGATTATGTTAGAAAAAAGACATGTAAATAGTGATAGCAATTTACATGGGCACAATTTAATGCCTTTGTATCTCTAGTGTTGTAAGTAAATTTAAGTGCATAGTGGGGAATTTTTTCCCCAAATACAAAAGTTCACCAGTTTTTCCTCATATCCCTATCATTTTCAGAGTCTCTAATAGTGTAATTACATGCGTACATTAAGTCTAGTCACAATACGCGAAAAATGTTCAAACTTCAAAGTAAATGCAACAGAAACAATTTCATTGTGTTTTAGTTTCTATGGTACGATTTCTAATAACATATCAAATATATTCGTGATCAACGATATTATTATCTAAGGTCAAAACCGTAAGTCAGAACCGAAAATTTGTGAAAATCAGTATGGTTAATAAATTGTCACTAAATAGAATTTATAAGGTTTTTTGCCGTATGCAATTTACATTAATACGACTTTGTATACTTTGTTGGTAAACATATATCGCAAATGGTGATTGATACAATATATATGTATGTGCAAACGGTGTCATAATAGAAACCTTTAAGCCTAAATGGTTCCTGTTGCATTAGTTTGAGTTTAAAATTGATCGAATTTTTTATCAAAACTTGTTTCTCGTTCACAGTGAGAACCTATATATAGAATACACGGTTAGTATCTTACAATACAAGGTTTATTTTGGTGCGAGCTTTAGGAAAGCCGAGATGACGAGGCTTTGTTCGAGTCATCTTGGCTTTCTGTGTCGAGCACCAAAATAAATCTTGTATTGTAAGATACTAACCGTGTATTCTGTTTATCCTGCAATTATTATGACATTCAAAACGAAAGCAAATTGCCAGTTATATGCTTGGCATCTTTGATGCACAGGAAAATATTCATTCACTAAACCGAATGAGAGTGTACTCCTTTTTAATGCCTTTAGAAATATATAAGCGCATTCGCAAACAGTAATAGTATTTCTATTCAGTCTCTAATATAACTGAAACAATGTTGAAAATACTGAAAAACAATAATTACCCATCAATGAGTTACTTTACAGTACATACCTTTACTGAGCCCAGAAAAAGACGACACCGCCATACGAGATTTTCGATATCGTATAAATGACGTTATTCCAGTGAATGTGACGTCACTTTTTAGCGGGACTGAATCACGTTTCATTCTCCTTAAGGTTAAATTTCGGGGTCAAGTTAGAAAATATTCCGTCAGATATGGAACAATATCACGTGATTGTATTGAAGAATAAAGCATTTCGTATTGACGGATAAAGCAGAAGTTTATCCGGCAGTAGCTATCCGTCAGAATGTGGGGCAGTTGCAGGATAAATATGTTTACCTAGATTGTGTTCCTTAGATTATATCCCTAGGTTTTGGATTGTTGAGTTTTTAAGGTGCGTTGGGTTCTAACTTTGACCCCTCGGGTCATTAAATTAATAATTTTTTGTAAAGAGCCTTAAAATCTTTCAATCTATAAAGAGTATTTGGTTCCATCAAATTTGTTAGTTAAGAAGATTTCATAATTTGTAGCCATTTTAACCCCTTTTTGGCCCCGCCCTTCTAGCCCTTGGGGGTCAGCCAGGATCACTATGATACGATTGTTAAAATGCAATCAACTATGCTAATATTCTGACCTAATATTTTGATATCTCATTTCTATGTATATTGAGTATATTAATGGCTAATATATAAACGTGTTTGTTCCTTTAGTATAAACTTTATTTGAACCCCTCCCCTCTATGGGAAATCTGAGACCCTACAACTCACCAATATTCACAGCTGTTTGTTGAGGGCCTTTAAGAACTTATCGATTGTATGTTAAGAGTACATTTTTGAATTCTGCTACCAATCTGCGAGTGGAGATAGGACATTTTTGAAGATGTTAGTCAATATTTACCATTATGAGGCACACCGAACACAGTCCCTCCTTCTCAGGTGTGGAAGTGGGGCCATATGTTGGGTGCCATATTACTTTACAGTTGTGATTGGCCTTTATATACCTTAGAGAAATTTTGTGCAGAAATTTCATTTGGAATTTGAAGTCCGAGAAAATGTACAAATAGTTTATAGAAGCAAAACGGTCCGTAAGAAGTGCACTTAGACAGTGACGACGAACGCCGGAACAAAATCACGATTTCCCATAGAAATATGATTATTTGTATGATTTACGGTCTACGGTGAACCTAACAACTGTAAAAAATTAATCGTGTGAGTGATCACCAATACATGTCCATCTTGTTACACAGTAATTAAAGGCCAAATATTGAATGGACACAGAAAGGATGATAGTTCGTTGCAATTTTTATCAGCTTAGTAACTTGTTGTCTTTATAGGATATAATCCTCCTTCAGTTTTCGTATATTATATTATTCGCCACAATAGTAGGAACCACTATATGGGAGACAAGTTTGATTTTCCCAAAGTCTCCCATTGCTGAATACTCGTGAGCATGTGAAAAATTGTCGTAGTGGTCGGGTACAGAGGTTGGATCTCTAGCGTACAATGGATTCCGGATAAGAAAATTCATCCTATCACACACTACGGAGATCAAATTACCAACCAATGGATGTTATGTAAACCGCATGGAGTTTCTCTTCTTGCTGCACTAATGGACATCATCCCCTGCTTCCTTATTGGTGACAAAAATTGCAAACAACTCATATATTATTATAACTTAAAATTGACTTGATCGCGATGCAAACATATTAACAAAATGTTATGTATTCTTACCCAATAACCATATACTAAGATACATAGAATGCATCTTCTACTTTTTTCACTACGTAGGTCGTAGGGACAGGAATATAATGCGATTATAACTTACCCCTTCTTTTCTATACATGATGACTGATTGGGCCCAAGTGGGAGTCTGTACATCTAGTAAGGACTGTGAAGCACCTTCGAGCTACATTAAGAAATAAGCCGATAGCCTGTAAAGTCAGTCTGGCATATATAAAATTCTTTCCCGACCCAGAATTATATTCATAGGCATTTTTAGATCGGCACATATTTTTGACAATCAGCATGTATAATAAACAATTAATAAAATGCGATACCAAATTCCATCTGGACGTTCCTGAAGTTGCACTTACAGTGACCTACATGTCTCCTTTTCGCACTCCACTATGCCACGTTACATGTTACAAACGGTCTTTTTTAAAATTTCTGTTAACAGTTAATTGTCATATGAATTAGGTTTAATTGAACTGATGAATAAATGCAAATAACCGTGATGAGTTATGCCTGTTATGATCATTTACGATTAATAAACGTTAATAAAAAAATTGGTTATTACTCAGGCTAATGCAATGTTTGGTTTTCTTTATGTCGGGATGCGCTCTGATTACAAACCCAAGTGACTCACATCAATGGCCTGTGATCACTCATCTTGAGATACCTACAATGACCAAAATATCGTATTATAATACGGAGTATTAATAGAACAAACCTTTAGTTCTTAATCTAGTTTGACGTTTTTTTAACATACATCAAGGACGCTCGTTGACCAATAAATTGTCTATCATAAGGTGAACGAGGATTACATATCTGATTAGAAAATAGGAACTTTCATAATCTATCTCGCTAGCAAATCCCCAGTACCATAACCTAGATAGTTACTGCGACATTTCCTTAGCTAAATATTATAGGTGGACTTTACGATTACAAGTTAGTTGAACTATCGTTAGGGATAATTATAGCAAACTACTGATCATGTTTTGTTTTTTCATTTTCTTTAGAACAAATCTTGATCCTTCAAAACATTCTGGTCTAGAACTTGCCATTGAAAGCAAAATCTATATTTATGTTAACTCTGTTCCATTCGGGAGTAAATGACCGTGGTTAGATTGGTGAGATACGAAATTCAATATGGTACAAAACGTTTTCAAGGATATAGCATTCAATGTTAACCAGTAAACTTAATTTGCATCTGCACCTTGAAACAACTTTAGTCATAGTCTTTTTATTAGATATGTTGTGTTACAACTTATTCATAAACTGAATTTGGTTGACAATTCAGGGAAACACTTATAACGGTAACGGTGATCCGGGCCCTTATACCTAACCTTGAAATTCAAACTTGTACGAAATATTATTACTGATCACAATTTCCGATATTTAACCAAGTGATAGTGATGATTGCTGGAATTATCTACTGTTTATCCTAATGCGTTCTATTCCACTATGCAGATTCAGTTGAATTGGACACCCTCTACAAAAATAAAGCACCAACAAGTATTTAGATTTCCCTAAAAAAGCCTTGATGTGGAACTACCAAGAATAGGTTTACCTCTTTCGTGCCATAATATTTGAAGTTAAATAAAAGACAAAATGATGATATAGGTTAATCAACTTTGAAGTTGTTTCTGTTGGCAGCTATTTGTATAATTTGTGTGCGAGGTCAGGAGACGGCATTACTGACGCGAACTTGGTGACAGTAATATTGGGTCATGTGGCACTATCTTTCCCAGATTTCTCAGATGTCACTGGGTGATTAGTTTTAAGGATATATATTTAGTCAAAAGTTAAAACTGTCATATCCATTGTTCTCAAAAGGTCCTTTTATTTACAGGTTAATCTAGGTTGTATTTATCTTGAACACACTTGGTCGGGTACTTTCGGTGATTTTACCCATTTTCTTATATTAATTGGTACATGAATTTATGGTTACAAGATGCTGTTCTTCTAAGAAATAACAATTATGTCTCTATCATGGTATAATACAGATATATGTTTGTTCCGCCAGTAAATCGAACCAGATTTCATTCAAAATGGATGCTTAATTGTTGGAGAATGCGACCGTCTATTACCGTCATTCGGGTTTCAGAATATTTGTACCATGAATGCTTTTGTTCTACACTTAAATCTCAAAGGATGCAAGCGCTGCGTAACCATAATTTTTCGGACAAGTGATATCAAAATCTGGTCTTTTTCCGTTATTCGTTTCTACAGGCAATGCTTGTAACACACATTCAAGCGTTCTTGCAACATGACTATCCTGCAAGATGACGTGATTTGCTTATGTATCTAAATACTATGCTTGAAGCAACTTAGTAAAAACCTGGTCAGAAGCCGCGAGATACAAATCGTATACAAACAGTTTAATTAGCTTGAAAGCAAGAAAATTTATTTGAATATCATGACTGAATGCCAACCTAATTCATAATTACAGCATTTGAATAGAAACGTTTCTGATAATACGACTGAAGGCAAGACCTTAAAGGCAAGGGCGCGGCCATATGTTTTAGTAACCGAATATAGAATTATGCAATACGAAAAAGGACATTTTATGGAAATAACACAACCGAGTTGTTATTTCTTTATTTCATATATGTCCCATTACAAGAGAAAATAAAGGGTATTTTCTGATAACCTAATTATACTGGAAGATGGTAATTCAAATAAAAGAAATAAAATTACTAGGCCTCTGTCACTTTCACTTTAACGTTTCAAAACGTTTCCAATATGTTACCTTTATAAACCAATTTTCACAAAAAAAATCGGAGACCAAAATCTTTAAATTGAAGTACACTTGAGGTGTCATCTTTCAAGTTTCGTGATGATTTACCAAGTAGTTTCTTAGAAAAGTTCCGAAAAGCTTCGTTACGGAAGAAAGTGGAAGAAATAATAGCAGTAACAAGTGATAATTATAATGCGTGATCATTTGAAAATAATACAATATCTTAATCACTACCAATCATATGCAAGGAAATAGTGGCCATGTGGATTGACGTTTAGCATAATTTATGAAAAATATGCATAATAAGTATAATATCCGTGCAGTTATTTTTGGTAAATGTGTCGGAGTAAATACTGGGTCAAAGAAGAAGAAACAGTAAAACTAATATCAGGCATAAGTTTTTTTTCCAGTCCTACGATGAACTTGGAGCCAGATCCCTTCAGTGCTTTTTGAGAAATAGCAATAACAAACGCCATTTTTCAAAATGCAATGAAGCTGTCTGTCGGCCATTCATTTTGTTACTAGAAATATTTCAAAATATAATAGTGTAAGTTCCCCAGGAAACATTCATTGAGGAAAAAAAAAGCGTTGTTAACAGATGGACGGATGGATATGGTGAGATTCGAGTTATAACGGACATAGCTAACGTTTTATATTTCTGAAGTAATAAATACAAACATCAGCTTTTTAGGTCACCTGACAATAAGTCATGATGACCTATTGCGATAGTCTTTTGTCCGTTGTCGTGCGTCTTGCGTCGTCCGTCGTTCGTCGTCTTTTAACATTTTCTTGTGATCACGAATATAAATTGAGCTTAATGAAACTTTGTATGTAGACTAACCTTGGCAAGTTCTCGAACGAGTCCAAAAATCAACATGATTCGACATTTACTTATGGAGTTATTGCCATTTGCACTAACAATTATTATTGGACCTTGTGACCACGATAACTTGAGTTAATATGCACCCAGATTAGTGAAACTTCGAATGTAGATTAACATTGAAAAGATCTCGGATGAGTTCGAAAATCAGTTTGGTTCGACTATAACCTAATTACGGAGTTATTGCCCTTTGTAATAATAATTATTGAACCATGTGAAACACGATAACATGATCGAGTGAATAGACACCAAGCTTTATGAAACTTTGTATATAGACCTATTAGTTGTATGTTGCTATTCCATGAACAAAAGACATCAGTTGGCTTGTAAATTACATAACTAATTTGTATCAAATATCAGGTGACCGTTGAGGCCCATGCCTCTTGTTATCAGATAAGACCTATCTATTGCTGTGTGACGAACAACAGTTTGTAGAAAATTTATCTCTTTTAAGTACACGGAAAGGATCTCACCCGGCAGCACATGGCGATTGCTGATGGTACATACTCTTCGAAGATGTCGGCCCCAAGCCAGATGTACACACAAAGCTCATATACCGATTTCCTGTTGATTGGCCAGAATTCCCTCGTGATGTTCGTCAGGACAAAAGCGCTAAGGCAGAAAAGGAACGCACAGAAGATGACCTGAAGAAACAATAAAGACACGTCAGTATCATAAGTAACTACATATTGTCACGAAAACACTAGAAATACAACTCAAAAATTATACAAGATTGTGACCAATTTCAATACACTGTACATTTATAATCCATCTTGAATTCCTGAGTGCATTCTAAAATCTATCTAGTATGAACGATTACAAATAAAGTATTGAAAAAACTTACTATAGAATGCGATTGCGACAATCTTGAATTACTTAGGATAGGATTTCTTCAGTGGTTTGTTTCTAGTAGTTTGTTATAATACAGTCTAACCCGACTATGTATAATGGATGTCAAGTGAACCTTAAGATTTAATAAGCGGGCTTCTGTGTAACTGCTTTTAAGATTAATTTTGCTTATAGAATTACCTCCCTTCTTTAATTCAAGTCAAATGTTAATCATAAAAACCTAACATAATCAATGATGAAAAGAATACAACTTGTTGAATAAATCAGTTAATCAATAACTTCATAAACAAAACGTTAAATATACGAATTTATCGAATAGTTAAAATATACTTTACGTTTGTAATTTGAAAATAAGCTAAGTGCTACTAATAAGTTGCAAAGTTTATCAATATTTAAATACATAAGACTGAAGATTACGTACAAGGTCAAATATACTATATGTAATCATTTTTGAAATATTGTGAATGTGTATACTTGATAAGGCTACATATATTTTAATCCTAATTGCACACAAACCAAAACCTCAAACTGTACATGTGAAGACATAATAACTCAGGTTGGTCGTTCTTCTGACACACACGTATTGTTGACACACTTGGTAAACTTATTAAATATATTTACATAGCTACTATTGACATTGTGCTGCGAAGGTGCAATACTCGTTAATATTTTCTTATCTTATTACATAATTCTAGTGACAACCTACCATAATGAAAAAAACTGCTTTGATCCAATTTTATTTAAAGTTTATCCTATTTACCTAACTGCAAAGGGTTCCTTATTGACAAAGACGATATTTACGCGGTTGGTACCCGTCAAAGTTTTAAATCCGCCTTGCTGCTTTTAGAAAACTGGTTTATTCACTTAAATATTTATTCAAAGTTATTCAAGACAATGTAGGCATTCATAAATGAATTACACAAAGCAGAAATATATGTGCATATATTATAAATCTAATTTGTTTCTGCATAAAAGAACGTTTACTGTAAGATCGGGTACGTAGTTAGTTATTATATATTAACTAACTCTTTTTGGGTTAAATACTGAAAATCCAAGTAGCTGAAGTAACTTTGTATACGTGTGCTTATTTACACGAAGAGAGTTCGTCAATGTGTTAATTGATGATTAAATCACTAAGTCAGCGCATGCACAAAAATCGCGGATATTTTGACCCTGTTGCAGATGATTGTGATTTTATAATGTGGGTTAGACTGTAAAGAACTGTATAGGTCTTATGTTGCCGATAAATTTTATTAGTTAAGCAGCTGTCAATATGTCAGTGTATCTATAGAATGAAATATAGGACAAAGAAGTAATTTTAAAATAAAATTACATGTTAAGGACGGTCACGGACGTATACAAAACATAAACAATGAACACATATAGAACATACAGATATATCTATGCGTATTATCTGAATGATCCCTTAGGTCAGTCCCTACAATTAGTTGTATGTTCTACATGTGTTCATTGTTTATGTTTTTGTGTACGTCCGTGACCGTCCTTAACATGTAATTGTATTTGTTCTTCTCATGTCTTGACAAAGGGGCAGATCGCCTCGAAAATTCGACAATCTTTTGTCCACAATGTTAGAATTACTTCTTTGCCCTATATTTATTACTCTAAAGTAATTCTTATCCTACAGACATATGTCTATAAGGATCCAGTGTTATATGGAAAATAACTGTTGATATTACTTCCTTGACCCATATAGAATGAAATACTTACATAGTGACAGTAGAACCGGACTCTTGGACTCATATCGGCACCACAGCAGCAATTTTTTCCCTATGTTTTAATTTAAAAGAAAGAATGAGTAACAGCGAAATGAAATTAAGAAAGCCTTTTCCCATATATAAACGGTTATTTTACCGATGGAATATCAGTGTAGTTCTTTCATAATGATCTTAATGTAATAACAGAAATAAGAAAACATGCCAGATAGCGGAATTAAAATGAAGAACTCAAGAATAATATGAGACTAGCGATATATACAGATATCTTGACTGATACCAAATATGCTTATCTCTTGTTCGAATCATAGGACGATCTTTATATTTTATATATACATATTTAACTGCCACAAGTCTTAGTAAATGGTTGAAATGTCGGGTTTGTCACTTCATTCATTTTATTGAGGAACATCATCGTGGAAAGTAAACAAATCTATAGAAAGTCATGGAGAACGATGAAGATACAATCACATATGGACAGTAAATGTCTTTTGTCAAATGAAATAAGAGGTAAAGTCAAATATGTTAAATATTACTCAAATTCACGATGAGTTTAAATTGCCGTTTTACGCTTCGTCCGTCATTGTTGTACAATCGGAAAGGGAGGCGACTCCGTGTGGAAGATGGGCGGCCACCTTGGGGACACGCGCCCCAGGGTATTACGATGTTTCAATACAATGTTTTATTTCCATGTGATGTATTTTAACTAATCACAGATATGAGGAATACTAATAATTTGTGCTGCACAAAAATATGACAGTGTAATGACTCTTTTCACATACTGATAAATAACCTATTTTACTAACAAATTTATGGGTATATTGTACAATTTTATCAAACATATATTTATTTAAGCTAACATTTTAATTTCTCTGCTTTCCGTGTCGAGTACCAAAATAAAACTTGTATTGTAAGATACTAACCGTGAATTCTGTTTATCCTGCAACCCTTTTGGCAGTCAAAACGAAAGCAAATTGCCAGTTATTTCACTTGGTTTCGCTCGAAGCTATAAGCTTTGATGCGGAGAAAAAGAACCATTCACTAAACCGAATGAGAGTGTACTCCTTTTTACTACCGTGGGAAATATATAAGAGCATTCGCAAAGAGTACCAGTGATTCTATTCAGTGTGTAATATCACCGAAACAATATGAAAATTCTAAAAAAAAAAAAAAAAAAAAAAAAAAAACCCAATATTTATCCATCACAGAATTACTTGACACTACACACCTCTTCCATGAGCCCAGAAAAAGACGACGCCGCCATCAATCTCTCCCAGGGCTCATTGCGATTCCCACATTCACCTCTGTCAACGGCTCACGAACTGATCGCCAATAGACCTCGGGTCACAGAATATTAAGTCATGACGATTGTTAATACATTGCGCCCACTTCATATATGAAGTCACAGTGATTGTTTTTGAAACGGCGGACGTCGTATGCAAATTGAGACTATTTACTTACAAGTAAATCTAGTGTATCCGCAAAAGAATTCAGTATTATTTGGTTTCATATTGCATGATCAAATTATACCATGTCAGAAGTGATAGTCGTTTACAAGAAAATGGTATGAATGGAAACTTACAATATGTATTAAGGTAGCTCCATACTTTTGGGAAAACCCATGTCATTTTTTTCTAACAGGTCTTATTTTCTTGCATTTTTCATGTAGATTTCAAATCTATAAAGATAAATGGGTGTTCTCGAACTACTTTTTGAGATATTTGAGCTTGAAATATACCATCCCTGCAAATTTGCTGACCGAAAATAGAAAAATTCATAAAATTATGTTTTCTGTAATATTAGGGTGAATGTATTCTCGATCCTGTTGATTTTTTGTCCTAATTTTCTTACGATAGAACAATATACAAAACTATTTTATTTTTACAAATGCTAACTAATTTTTGTTATTTCCCAGGACCGTTTCTATACGTAATTATCATGTTTTGCCATATTTTTGCCAGTAAAAAATCAATGAATAGGCCAAAAAGGAAATGAAAATCCATGTCAATTTCACAATATTTGTATATGATATGCCCAAGGTAATATGTTTTTCAAATATCATATAAAAACACGAGGTCCTCGATCAAAATTTCACAATTTTGTAAGCTTGAAGTTTGTAACTCGCAACCCTACCCCCATTTCATCCAGTGCTTAGATGGGTTATAATTGATTTTTTTTTTTGAAAATCATGCCGCCAAAAAACATTCCACATCAGTTCATACGTTTTTGTGATATTATATCTGGTTTATGTCTGTTTGTTTTTATGATTTTCTCCAAATTGTGTGTTTAAAGGAAATCCGTATGCGATGTTTTTAGAATTCCGGAATTTCGGTCCGGCCGGGTCCCGTCTTATGATTTATAGTGACGAACGGCACTTCCGGTGTTTAAAAATCCATTCCCATTTACGACAGGGACCGCAAAAACCTCAGAGATAGCATATACTTTTCACTTCACTGCTTTTATTTGATTTATTTAATGATTTTAAACATTCAATATTATATGTAGACAATTTTCACCTATTGAAAAAATATGCAAGTGTGATGTCGTGGCGTATCGGAAACCATTCTGGGAATTCAAAACATCCTCCGCAACAAGAATCTTGAAATTTCGCTAGGCCGTTTACAGAGGTGAAATTGTGGGGAACGCAATGCACCCCGGAAAAGATTGCGCCACAATACGACTTTTCCAACATCGTACTTGATTCAGAACATTACCCTTCCGGTGAATGTGACGTCCCTTTTAGCGGGACTGAATGACGTTTCACTCATCGGAAGGTTACAGTTCTGGGTCAAGTTAGAAATAGGTCCGTCAGAAGTGGAATAAAAGCACAAGTTTATCCGACTCGAGTTATTGTTTACGTGAGGTCCAATAATGATTATTATTGCAAACGGCACTAACTCAAATTTTACCGAGATCTATAAATGTTAGGTATGGACATATTTTCAAAAAAGCTCACTGAATATTTACTCAAGGTAATAGACACAAGTAAAAGTTAACGGACGGCGACGGTCAAAAGACTCAAGGTCATCATAAATTATAATTAAGATTTTGACTCAAGGTCATCATAAATTATAATTAAGTGTTTAAAATTACCATTTTTTCGAAATTCAAAAGTGAGAACTGGCAATGTTTTAACTGATGTAATTTTTCTTTTGGCTTTTAAGAACGAATGCACTCCATTAAGATAATAGCATGTTTTAAATCTGCTGATCTGCGGGACAACTCCTTTTGTAACTAAATGACGTAAGGTCTAATAATCTGATACTTGACAAAAGGTCATTAGGGGGATGGAGTTCTGTACATTCCTGTATAAGAGTGGTAAATGTGGTTGAGGCCCTATGGGCATAATTTGCAATCTTATTCAAATAGGCCTAAATCAACCGTATGGGACTTGAACCCTTCTAGTCACATTCCCGTCTCCGTTCTCGCTCTCGGCCGCGCACATGCCCTCTGATTCATCATTCATGTTGTTCACCGACGATAGTTGTTCATACTGCATTGTAGAACAAAATATAAAAAAATACGTTTACAGGGCAAAAAAAAAGACACCCATTTGTATGTGAAAAATAACTATTGATCGTGTATAATAAGACATCGGTTTGTATTTCATGTTTGTTTTTACACAAGCTCAAATAAAACTATCGCAAACGGCAATAACTTTGTCAGTCACTATCGACTAAGTCCTATTTTTGTACTCGTTCAAGACTTACATACAAAGTTTCTAAGTTTTTGTTTAATATTTACGCAAGTTATCATGGTCACCACGTCCAGTAATTAACACAAAGGACGGCTGTTATGGACCATCGTTTCAGGATCTTTGCAGTCAATTTTGTTGTTGGTAATACGTCAGGAAATTGCTTTAGATGAATGAAAAATCAAGTCCCATCCAACGTATCGCCTAACTTTTAGCGCTGTCGTTTGGTTTGGTCGTGATTTACGGGTATTGTTGAGAGATAATGGGCTAGGCTGTCACGTGGTCTTGTGACTTCACACTAGTCCGCGGCTTCACAAGGTCTACTATACAGGTATACAGCGTGACTGTACAATGCACGCATAGGCAGCGACGTCGATAGTACTATATATACATGTTCAAATGTACATCGCTGGTATACCTTAGGTCTTCAGTTTGAGTTTTTCTAGTAAATGTATAATATTCTAGCTTTATGATATAGATATTTTCAGTTTTATTCCATTAACAGCAATTCAAACTTTAGATTACATAATTAGACCAATTTGATGACTGTATCAAAATGATGTTCTGATCAGTCTGAAGAAGGACGTATGCGTAGCTGACTTATGAACTATTGAATTGGTTATTTAGAGGTTTAGATAGCATACTATCTAATTTTTTGTGTATTTAAAAACAGTATAATGTAGCATTATCTTGTAACGAGTAAAATCACAAAAAATATAAACATGACTATATCTAGAAAGATAGCATGTTTTTATTTCAAACTTCTGTCATAACACAGAATAGTTTTTGAGTAAAAAATGAATTGTAGACTGTTGTCAGTTTTGTTCATATTGGAGTAATGTACCGAACTTCAATGGAAAAATATCCGTATTGTTGCCTTTGAAACTCAATCCATAACGTTAACTGGATTATTTAAAGCAGAAATGTATCAGTGATATTTCTGATATATGTTTCTAAATTACAGAATAAGTGCAGATTTGTTACATGCCAAGATTCTGTAATTCTTAATTAATTCGTAATTCCCTTAACTGGAATAATTTTCAAGATTAAACCTTTAGTTGAAATAGTTCTTTGAACCATTTTTATTGCTGAATAAGTCAACATGTTTTAATATTTGACATGCGTGCGACATAATACATACACTTTTTTGTATGGTGTCCTAGGTATGATCAGGGATATTTTATTTGCTTTTGCTTTCACATCTACATTTTAAGGTGTCAACATAAAACCTAGAACATAATCTTGTAGCTGTGCAGGTTTTCCATAATTCAAATCACACACCATTTAACGGATGTCATAACCTGCTTGACAGTAAGACAATAGCAAACTCCCGATATAATCCACCAAAAAGCTAGGCTTGGTAATTACAGGTACACAAAGGTGAGTTCGATGAATGACGTTGCATACAGGTAAATAACATCCTGGTCCAGGTATTACGTAACCATCAAACCAAAGGCATGGCTTATTATATATATATATACATATATCGGTGTATCTGCTCATATTTGTTTTGTTTATTGTGCTTATCTCAACTTTTTGATCTTTTATAATATAAAAAAAATAAATTCGTTCTACCACATATTGAAACATATTACTGTTATTAAAGTGTCTTAATTATCTCGGTTAGCAACACACAATACAATATTTGTGATGATCAAAAAGGAATTTGTAAACATTCTGTGTTCAGCTGATATATACTCTAACTATGTGTTAAAACCATACGCAACACATCGCATACACCGAACGGCACTCTTAAATGACCCTAGCCGTTACAATATCGTTATGTTTTACAAGCCAACCAAATAACCAACATCGCGGATATCCTTGGTCACATTTGTATTTTTACAATGCAATATGTGCTTATTTAATCAATAGTAAACGAATCAATTAGTTGTTAAACGAATACTTCAATTTGTATTATAATAGAAAAAAATTCTGAATTCTTTATCACGACAAAAGTCTTACCTTGGATTTCCTCGATTCGTTAGATGAAGAAATATGCCCTCCTTTCCAAATCCTGTTAAAGCTTCTCTGTGGAACGTGGTGTGCAACAAATGTATACATTTTGTTCGACCGGGCAAAGTCTAAGGGTTTTTCTGTGATTCCCCAAACGGCACTTTCATTTTTCTTTACTAGTGTATCGATAGCTTCTTGTGGGTTATCGTCATACAACTTTTGTGTAATGGCAATAGCTCTCTGGCAAAATACGCTGAAAATACATCGAATACAGTTTGAATTATTTCAACCTTGGGCCAATATCACGGAATGCATGTAGAGTGCTGCATTCTAACTCTTATTTAATAGTATACAATGTATTTGCTTAGTAAGACAGGTAAACAAATCTTTTACAACAAACTTATTATTTCAATGAGGTGATAAATATCATTATTTCTTTAATACTTCTTATTTGAAATGGTGTTACCTGGAATGCGTTTTCATGCTCTCTTCCAAGCCAGATTCTTTCAGCGAATATGCTTTTCTGGACATCTTCCGTAGCATAACGCTCGCAATAAGGGCCGTGACTGAAACAAGTAGTTTTGTGGCCAATGATTTGGAGGAATGCTGGTGTATAGAAAGTTGACATAATTAGTAGAAAAGTCGACTATGAAGTTCAACCTCTGTAGAGGGCAAGGTTGAGCTATTAGGGAAGATATTGGTAATTGATTTAAATTATTATACATGTCATAAATAGGTTGGGGGTTGGATGATAATATTAACGTTCTATTTCTGGACTTCTCTCGTGTTATGCGGCGTGCATGGTCTTTAAAAGGGTTTTGTTAGGTTAGTTGCATTTCGATTTTGTTACTTCTACAATAATGTTGATTCGATCAATAAAGTCCCCTAAAGTTGTTATGGTCTATAACTTCCGCTCTTTTTGTCATAGTAAAAACTGTTTAAGTGTGTATACATATTTTTCTCCGTCTGTCTGAGTTTTTAAACTTTCTAATTTTACTACTTTTTTTAATGTTGCTAAGCACTGGAAGTTTTTTTAATTATTAAAAGTAAAAAATTCCTTTTTAACGCTGTAAACATGTGATGATAAATAGTCTTCCCGAAAGATTGCGGAACCAATTCCGAAATGTTCTGTTCCAGGATCATCCGTCCTCGACCATATGCTCGGAGTAAAAACGCAGTTATGCAAACCAAAGAGGAAAAGTTTTAAAATTTTTATTTTTTTTTTTTCACAAAAAAATGGCGGTTGGTTGTTCAAATACTCAATCTTTGGACAAATTATACATCAGCATGATCTGCTCATATTAGACCAGAAGGAAAACGTATACAAAAACACAGGTGCGCATACGCTAGTTACCTGGCTGTCAAAAACGTGCAGGTCGTTGTCGAAAGTACGCAGAGCACAGTTGTATTACAATGTCCGAATCCGACAAAACCCGAAGTCATTGAACATAGGGCGGTGATTCAAATCCATATCAATATAATTTTAATAATTTTATTTGTTTACATTTTGCCCTACATATTTTTTTATTTACATAAAACATTATTTTGATACCTTTTTGGATCAAAAAGGGGAACCCTATGTCATACACTACTCTACTGGGCAACTTTAATTTAGCGCCATAGCACAGGACCCCTGCGACCTTTTGATTTTTTTTTTTTTTAACGTATTACAAGGGTTTCATTAATGCTGCTACAGGTAACATTAGTTTTAATTAAAAATGGTTCGTGGGCAAATTTCCATCGTTCATGTCCTTTGCAGGGAGATATAACTTTAAATAATAAGAATTTATCTGACAATATTTGAAAGTGTTCATAACTTCTTAAGAAACGTTGTTACTTTAGTCATAAGGTCACAAACACCTTATTACATTTTTATACCTTTTTGTACCATTGGATAATGTAACTTTATTCCGAGCTTTTCACATTTTCAAAAATACTTTTCCTCATTTTTCGTTCACATTTTATGTGGATAATTATTTATAACAATTTTGGCTTTTGAAACACAATGATCCATTTATTATATTGTGAACCTCAGAGCTCTACGTATCCATGTTGTCTATTAAGTGCAGTGCTACTTATTTTACATTTGACTATTTCCAATCTTTCTTCACTATAATATTTATTTATAGAGTGCCTGTTTTACTTTGTCAATACTTGACACCAAATGAAGTTAAAAAAGTTAAGTATTTAGGTTATTTGAAAGAGCAGTTGCTCGTGTCTCTCTCGATCTGGTTAGAAGTTGTTAATTAAATGATAAAATATTGGAATAGCTAGTGTATTTATGCTCAGTTGTATCGATTTATCATGTGTTAATACTCCTCGTGGACATTGTTTTCAATTTATTGTCGAAATTGCCCCATTTGCTTTTGTAGATTTTAGTTTTGGCACCTGTATCAAAATACACTACGAAAAATCTGAGATTACATATAATAAGTTCAAACTCCTATTTTCCTTATGGTTTTATGTTGAACTTACTGCAATGGACTTCATTGATACACAATTCATACAGACAACTAGTGAGTTTTTTAATATTTATTTACTTTAAAGACCATGAGTTTCTGGGTATATTTGCTCTCGATTTATCTAATGCTTCTCATAAGATTTATATTTCTGAACCATTCAGGATGAAAAAGCTATCGTCAAACAAACTGTGATAACTTTTTGTTTCATTTTTATACTTTTTGTTTTGATTTTACACCCGAGTGGCTACACTTTCAGCAACAATTGGAAAGTATTATGGAGATATCGGATCACCATTCTCTGCTATCTCCTATTTATTGAAAAAATACTTAGTAAGAAAAGTCGCTTTGTAATATTGCTAATGACCGAAATATTGTCCTCTATATGATCCCACCATTTGGGAGGGAGAGCAGGGGTGTCACTTATCCAAGGGCTTCATACAAAAGTAGTTGTTCATCGGTGGGTATGTTTATTTGGTGAAAACTATTGTGACAGCATACTTCAAGTGAGATAACACTATAAAAATAAGAGGGACCAATGGGCCCCTTAACGGGCACACCTGAGTTCGGATACAGAAAATAAAAACATGGACATTAAAAAACACGATGTTTCTGGCCTCATCAGGCCCTTGAAGTCAGTAGTCAGTCAATGTTGATGTTTATAAATTTGTCTTTTTTATCCCTTAGAAGAGTATCGAGCTTCCATTAAATCAGTTGGAACTCCACATGATATTTTTTAATATTTATGACAACATTTGTTCAACTTTAGGACCATACGTTCTGGATACCGTGGGGGATCGTGCGATGACCAATCTATGGACTCCATCTGTTAAAATAAATGCTTCACATATCACGTGCTATACAGTTTCTAATCAAGTTTGAATCATGTTCCTATTGAAATTAAGCAAATTAAGAATTCATACAATTACGTATCTCCCAAACGAAAACTTTAGTATATTTTGACCCCCTCCCCCCAGGTGGGAAAATTTCCAGATTCCCATTGAAATATTTCACATTTTTTTAATTATTGGGACCCATGACACGAACTTTTCAATCGAGTGTATAGGAGTTTCTTATGCCATCTTAATTGTCGGAAGAAAGATTTTTAAAATTGATGAAAGCCTTTTTAGACCCACTTTTGGACCACTTTGCCCCTTCTGGCCCCTGGGGTTCGGAACCAAAAGGTATTATCCATGAATATGGTTAAAATGCTATATATCTCAGGCTTATAATTATAACCAGGGTTTGACCACAATTCCTATGAGACACATTAGGGCAAAATATATATCTGCTCATGAAGAGTGTATTCTTCCAATATAGATTATAGAAGATTTGACCCTCCCCAAAAAAATAAGGGTTAAACTTGGTTACACAAGTCCCAGTGGCAACGAAATTCACAACTTTTTGTAAAGGTTACCTGAGGATGCTCTCTCCGCTCACGTAAAGATATTTTTTATCTAGTAAAAAAGTGTAAGATAGGGAATTTTTAGTTTTTCGTCAGTTACTAAATTAATATCTAACTCTATATAATTACCACCATTGAAATAAGTTTTGAGCTTTTTATTTTAATTCCAGAAAATTTAATCTAATGTTCGAAATTATTTTAAATAATCTAATTGAGTCAATTGCGTGTTAATTGTCAAAAATATCCCGTGACTCTATGCTCTTTAAATGGAATTAAGTCTTGATTGTGCACAATGCAACAAAAGCAAAATGAATTTCCTAGGTGCACCTGATCAAAGTGTCTCATGGTGACCTAGTTTCCGGTCGTCCGTGCGTCGCTCCAGTTAACCATTTTACCTTGTTGTTTAGAACGCGATAACTTGTTGAGTAAATAGATTTAGATACTTAACTGCTTAATGAAAATTTTGATATGTTAGACTGAGCATTGTAATATATATCAGACGAGTTTCGAAAATAAAGCATGATTCGATTGTAATTTACGGAGTTATTGCCCTTTGCACTAATAATTATTATCGGACATTGTGAACACGATAACTTGTGTAAATATGACTGATTTTAATGAAACTTTGTACGTAGACTACCTTTGGAAAGATCTTGGACAAGTTCGAAAAAAATTCAGCTTGATTCGACTTTAACTTAAATTACGGAGTAATTGCCCTTTGGGATAAATAATTATTGAACCTTGTTAACACGATAATGGTGAGTTAATATGCACCCAATCTTACTGTAACTTTGTATGTAGACCTGTTTGTTCTATGTTCCTATTTCATGAACAAAAAGACATTAGTCGGTTAGTAAATGACATAACTATATAATCAAATATTAAGGTGACCGTTATAGGTCCATGGTCCTCTGGCTTGTATGTTTTTTTGTTGTTAGTTAGATACACGACTGGGTATCGTTTATGTCGGGAGGTGGACCTTTCCATCTATGAAGAGTATTTGATTCTACCATTTCCCGCATATCAAAAGAAGATTTTTTGAATTCTTTTAGCATATTGACCCCTTTTGCCCCCGTCCCTAAGGCCCCCCCCTTGGGTCAGTCATGGGAGGAAATTTATTAATAGGATTCAACGGGTATCTCAAAATATTTAATTTCTCGACAACATTTGATAACTCTTTGCTTTCCGTATATAAACTTTATTAAAACATAACGCCCTCCACAGGGGAAACGTGAGACCTAAGGTCATAAAAATTCACAATTGCGTAAAGGACAAAGGACGCGACTAATATTTTTCTATCTTTGAAGAGCATTTGATTCTATTCACATACAAGTGTGTCTGTGAGCAAGGTGATAGATCTTTTTGAAAGTATTCTTCAGTCAAACATTTTAACTCCCTTTGGCCCCATCACAATTCATCAGCTCTGCCTTTCACTGCAGTGGAATTATAATTCGCATATTTGATTTGCATTAAGCCTTAGTGGAATTTCTGCAAAATATCTTTGTTGAAATTTGATTATGCATGATTTTGGATGAAGGTCCGAATGATTGTTTATTGTTTTCGAAACACTACGTAGGACAGACGCACGACGAAGGGGAAAATGGCGAAATATAGTTTACGTACTTCGATTCCGATGTAATGAACTGCAATCTGTACTACTAAACTACGACCGTACGTTTGAGGTTTTATCATGAGGACGATTACATATCTTTGATATTAAACAAAAGATACCAAGGTTACAGATAAATTTCAGTGGTATTGGTGCAGGTGTTTATTTTGTGGGGTATTGGTTATTGAATTTAGGTCGAACGCAACGGTCAGACTGGGACAATCTATGGCGTATAATTTTTGTTGTCGATTAGCGGTATGCATTGTAATGTATTTTGCTTCTTGGCCTTCGTACATAATGCGTTACGTACTGTTTGATGGGGTTTTTTGGTAGGTTTTAGGTTAGTCGAATAGTTTACCTTGGGAATTTTCTATTAACGTGTTTTTGTGGGGATTGTGGTTTTTATGTGTGAACCGGATAATTAGTTGGAGTATTTTAATTTTGGGTTGAGGGGAGGGGGATTTTTATGTAATGGGTCTGTCGTATGTGGTTTCTTTGGGGTTTTTGCACAACTGTTTCCTTTGTGGGCGGTGGCTGTGTTGTCTGGACGAGTTGGATTAGTTTTGGATGTTTTGTTCTTGCATGTTTTGGGTATTTGTGTTTCTTTGAGGATTTCAACAGTTAAGTGATTCACATTGGGTGGCATGCTCGTAGTGGTTTTTTTAAAAAACTTTATTTCAATTTTGAGAAGACCAATAACATTATTAAAAAGTTAACACATTGTACGGATTTAAGTAAACCACACACACATATTTTTTAAATTTAATTAAAAAATTGATAATAATTATTAACAAAAATTTAGTATCTAAAAGTCGATAATTATTAGAGGTTCACCAAAAAGTGGAACTGTTGTTTTATAATGGTATTATATCAAAACTCGAGTTAAGTTTTAATCTTCAAATTTTGAAATAACAAAACGTGCTTTAAACTTTAGTTAAACTTAAGAGTGGTTTAGAATGAAACAACCTAAGATAAACATCCAGTCAGGCGTTGGGGAACTTAATTTGATCCCTTTTACTTTAGCATATATAGTGATACTGTGGTGACCATTTTTCCTCGTCTTCATTCAGGGAAAACTTACCACCATACATTGTGTGTAGTTGATACATGTATCTTTCCACCATAAAGTATAGTGCCTAAATAGAGAGCCAATAATTCTATTGTTTTTATACTTTGAATAAGTAACTACCTGCTAAATAGTAAACACAATGCTATTTAAAAGAAAATGCGCTATGAAAAGTAGCCCGAAGTTGAGAGCCTATCGGTTTTCCATAGTGAAACTGCATAGTTATGGGATTAATTTTTTTTTCTTCTGGACCGTGTTTACAGCCATTCAGGGCCGAGACCCATTAGTGTGGGGACAAAGTTGGTTCCCATTAAACCAAGAATAATACATATCGCACAAAAACCAAATATTTGTATTGCTTTATTTTCCAAATGATTTTCTGGGTATATTATTATAATGACCTTAACACAAGGCCTTGTTTACTATGATATCTTAATGCTTCAATATAACGATGCTTAACAGAAATTAATGGAATTGCAATACTTTCATTCCAACCAATGAAGGTGTAATAAAATTAAAAAGACAAAACGCAGATGAAAGAGTTAATCATAGTAGATACAGTTTTAACATTCATTAGAAGACATTACAGATTATAGCCATACACTTTTGTATCTGTTATGATCCCATCTGTTCACTATAGAATGTTATGTATTGATTAAGTTTTTTTAAATATGGGGTCGTAGGGTGAAACATAATGGTTTAAAATGTCCTTATATACAGGCGTTTCGTGTTTCAGACAAACAATTTCGCCGAATTAAATGCTTAATAATACAATACCAAACAAACTCCAAAGAGGTGTCCAGATATAAATTTTAGAGACAATTCAAATATGGATGGTCCATAGAATTTGATTTGGTACGCATCTTAAGGTGCAGTTTTAACAAATGCAGTTCACATGCTTTCACAAAAAAAACATGGAAATGGCGTTATTTTTATGAGTAACGTCATCTGGGCATTTATTCAGTTATTTCCAGAATATCTCCTTTATTCTGCGAGTATAATTTATTCAAAAGATTCAAACTGTAATATTGGTGTAAAAACCAATTGCTGTCTCTCTGCGTAATATTTAGGCTTTTTTATTTGCCTGCTGAAAATTCATCTCTGATGCAGTGTCTTCGTTGAAATTTTGATTTTAACTACAATAATGTAAATCTTTGTGATCGCACCTTCCTTGGAAAAAACCATTCTATTAATTTTTGATGAATGTCATTAATGACCGTCATATTGTTTGATACAATTGTAAAATCTCAGATATGCAAAATTGTAAGTTCCAATATTTACTGTTTTTGTTTGATTTTCTATAATGTCTAAATATCGTGCGTGATTGTTTGATTTTTAAAGTGCTATAACAGTTTTAAAGTTTTAAATTGGACCATGTTTTCATGAAACTCCACTGTTATCGTAACACTATACCCTCTAACTGTGGGGCGTCGATTGTATCGATTCACAAATGATGCTGCACATGTTGCGAAGTATGTTAAGAGCGCCGGCTTGGGTCGGCATATGTTTTTCTTTTACCATCCAAAACCTGGCACAGTACAGCTTTTAACTTGACTTAAGTTGATTTGTTTATTGCAGAACTTAAGACTTATCCGAACACAATGTGGTAAACCAAAATTATAGTCTAATCCAACACTACTTACGTATTCAGGCTCAAGGAGAACGCTTCCAAAAGATTTCGAGACATCTTGTATGTTGTCTTGTCAGAAAACCGCCCATAGAAGTAAGTCCCGAGATTTCACACTTTTGCTTCTTCATCCTGTCTCCTGCATTTAAAATACAAGTCTTTTTCATTAAGATTTCAATATTTTTATGCCAAAGGAAATTATCCACCCTATTATCTGTTTGGAATTGAACAACATAGAACATTGCAATAGAATTAGCCTTGTAGCAGATTTTTCGAATAAACCGTCTATAAGTCAATAGTACACATTAGGTATCTATGTAATATTTATAGTGAGACCGACAGTGGATGCCATTCCAAGCTTTCATTAGAACCAGGTTGTTCCTTTGTAATACTGCATTGCATGTGAATATGCAGGCGAATTTAGCATTTTAAGATGGGAAAATATGGGAATTAAATACATGTGTTATACTACGAAACCATCCGTTTGAACCCCACAGCCGGAAAGAATTAAATACATGTATTATGCTACGAAAACATCCGTTTGAACCCCACAGCTGGGAAAGAATTAAAATACATGCATTATACTACGAAAACATCAGTTTGAACCCCACAGCTGGAAAGAATTAAATACATGTATTATACTACGAAAACATCCGTTTGAACCCCACAGCTGGAAAGAATTAAATACATGTATTATACTACAAAAAACATCCGTTTGAACCCCACAGCTGGAAACTAACCTTACAATTTATCTAAACTTTTTACATAATTATATAAAAGAAAAACGCCCCCTCACCCTTCAAACATTATCTAATCTAGCTAATGGAAATTCCCCCTGGAACTCAAGCAACCGTCTTACAAATAATTAAAGTTATAAGAATTATAAGAAACAAATTAACTGTGTATGTAAAGATATGAATTATCTTAAAGCATTAAGTTGAATTATCTATCGAAGATATGATAAATATTGTGTACACTAAACAATGATTTATTCATATATTAACGAATTTAAAACAGTAAAACAGGAAAAGTTGTAAGTAAAAATAAAACATTAAACAAGAAGCCATCCAGAGGGTCTGTGTTGTTTGTATATACTGCAATAGTTATGTCAAAATACTGAACACAATATCACGCTACTGGTTGCAAATAATTTCAAATTAAACTTTGAGACACCATTGGTTCTCTTTATCTAAGGATAAACCATGTCTTGGGCCCTATTGGCCCCCAAATTCATAGATTTTTAGACCAAGTCTTTTTAGGATAAACATATACAGTTTGTTTCATTTCAACAAATTTTATTGACAAAGATGTTACAAGTCAAATGGATTGAATAACAGGCAAACCTATATAAATTCTCTCCAATGGTGGCAAAGATAATAGTTTTAAAGTTACATCAATTATAGATATTATTTTTAAGTTTTTGAAATGAAATTTTACAACAACTAAAGGGAGATAAATCTTTTGGATGCTCTATTCACACATCACACGTAATATAAATACAGCTATTATTTTATTACAAGAACATGTCATATTACTAATTAGACCATATGTTACTCAGATATTGACAGACAATGACCAACAGTCCATGTGTATATATATATACACTTGTCATTGCTCTCAATACTGTTACCTTTCTTGAAATAATTGAAAATATACATGTATATACTTTTTAATAGAATATGTGTATGCTGTATATAGAATAAAACAAAGTAACAGTATTAAAACAACCATGCTCAATAAAATACTCCAAGTATATAAGTCATATAAGTCAGAGGATAATTAGAGTAGAATATATAATATATACAGTTTGTTCAAGGATGTTCAAGAAAAAAAATCAAATTTGCTTAATTTATACATATTTCGGATGATTACTATAACAAATACATCGGCAATGATTTACAACTATTATATAGTAATTGTATCAAGGATGTAGTTGATATTTGATATTCAACAATTTAATCATAAAATAAATTAGACAGATTTGCGGGCCAAAAATGATCCAAACCATGCACAGTCCTTAGGTGATTTAAATAATTTACCCCTATTTCTCCAATCGGACCCACTTTCCCTATGTAAGCAGGCGGATTAGAGTCACCATTTATACAAAATATGTTTCCCTTTCCCCGAGGATTGAAATCCATCATCTCTATTTCTTCTATTCGGCCTTAGGCATTGGCCAAAAAGGGATCAGAGAACTAATTGATACAAAGTTTGTTCCCCTTCCATTTTAATGAATAACCCCTTTTTCCCACTTTAGGCTATACCATATGTATACAAAAGATGTTCCCCTTCGCCCAACGATGTTTCAGACTGATTTTGAGAACTTCATGACAAGTAGCGATTTAAATGAATTACCTCCATTTACCCTATTTGACCACGCAACTCCGGCCCCAAGGGTGTCAAAGTCTGATCCCTTTTTCCTTAGGATGTTTCTGATCAAGTTTGCTTTCCAGCAAGAAATGTTAGTCCAGAGCACCAATTTGATCAAAAATTATCCCCTCCCCCAAGGAAGTTTTTGACAATGATGTGACTCTAGAACCATGAATTCAAAATGTTGTTAATACTTAAGACCCTTCAATCCATGGGGGATAATTTGTTTCGATCTATGAGTTGAGACAAAGACTTTTGAAATTTTCGCCATTGTGATCCTTTTTTCCATTCATCAGACCTGAGATGTGTTCTCCAGACCAGTTTAGTTATAACTTATAATAATAGACTATTTTCCTATAGATTTTGAACAATATTAAATATATTTCCATCTAAATAACACCAAGTGTGGTTGTAATCAATGTAAAAGTGTATGTCCAAAAGAAATCAGAAATGAATCCTTTCCTTTACATTTGAATATATCCGCTCTATAGCCCCGCCCCTGCAGTCTCGATGGTCTCCACATACTATGATTTGAAGGCAACCTGTTTAATTTGTAATAATACTGGGCCAAGGCCCCCTTGTGCGAGATGATTAGGGCGTAATTCGGGATCGTTCACTAATACGTTGGAATAAGAAGGTACACGTATTGCATTACTCTGGGTTGGCTGGTTCGCAGTATTCCTGGTATACTTATTACAGCCTTTTATTTAGTGATACACTTACCCGAATTGTTTGCTTTGCCATTTCTATAGCAGGGAAAGCAGCGGCAGCAGCAACGCTCTAAAACAAAAGACAGAGAATCTTTAAGAATATGGAAAAGATCGAAATAGAAGCTCATATTAAACAAATGTTGATAACTGGTTTTATCGGTTTAATAATGATAGCCCGATTACCCTTTTTAGTTTCATGAGTTTTAAGCACAGATATATGTTATAACATTGATATGATTTTCATACCAAGTGTGGCTGCATTTCCAAGAAATTCACTTTTGATATACCTATTGATACCAATATCCCCATTGTTAAAATTCTTCGTTGCCATAGCAACTAACAGATCTAATAAAAAAGACAATGATTTTAAATGTGGGTCAAATACAAATTTTCTTATTACAATTTTAAGAAAGAAAGTTGAAAACTTGTTTGCATATTTTCCCATTTTATACGTTATTTTGCAACGACTCGTGAATAGGTTACAAGGGAAATGTTGCCGTTGCCATGGAAACCAAAATATCATAACAAATATGCTTATTTTAACTAAAATGTTTTTTATGAAATAATTATAAAGTTTTTAACATGTTTTTGACCAGATTTAAATTTGTCCATCTAAATCTCAATGGTTGCTGCATGGGCTTTTAATGATTAAGTCAAGCATGGGTAATTGGTATCGTAATCGATTGCAATTGATTATAATTTCTCAAGTAATGTACAGTTATCAGTAATCGGTGGCTATTTCGATTACTTGTAATCGTAATTGTATTCGATTACATTAAAAAATACTGTGTAATTGTAGTTACATTTCTATTACATATCCATTACATTATACCAATAATGGAAGTTGGATTTGGCAGCCAGTATACATAGTGAGAAATCCAACTCGCTTGCTCTAGTTCATAAACTAAAATAGATGGTACAATGTTGTTTTTACGTTGTCTTTTGGTCTATAAATAATAAATAATATTGTATATTTTCTGATGATCAGTAATGTTCACAGGAATAAAAAATCGAATTGAATTGTCTTTTTACACATGTACTTAGTTTTTACCAGCATGCTCATGGACATAAGTGCCCATTATATATATACTAAACAATGGAAAACATTGTTTTTCATAAAAACAAGGTGTTGACTGATTCAATAAAAGAATTAAATTGATTTGAATTTAGTTGTGTAATGAAGTACACATCTGTAATATAACATGGCCTTGTTATACACAAATAATAATATAGTTATATATATATATATATATATATATATATATATATATATATCTAAATATAATGGTATGATATTAGTATAATATTTTCATGTTTTTTTTTTTTTTAACTTCATTGGTCTTCATTGTTTGCTATTTGGTCTGTATTGTTGTTCATTGAATGATGAGTTGATGGAGTGTTAAATGATGACTGAAGCGTTGCCCTTGTTCCATTTATTCAGTGAAGATGCATCCTTAGTATATTGGACAAAAGAGCGTTAGTCCTATACATCCTGACGGGTATTACAGTATAGTCTACTTTTCCGTCTACTAAATTACTTTTTAGGACTCTGGTCACGTGGAACCTTAAGAAGAGTTCAGTCGTGGTTTTTTTACTCTCTGTAAATATGTGGCTATTTTCCTTGTAATACGGATTTTTTTTATACAAAAGATTATACACTAAGACTGTTGGACGTTCAAGATACGATGTGAACAAGAAAATTCAGGTAAAAGTGCGTAACTTTTTCGTTATTTGGTAAAGATTATTATGAGATCTACCTGAGACCGCCATGCTTCACTGATCACGAGATATGTAGTGATCATTAACACTCAGGCGCCGGTATTTATGTCATACGTGTACCTCTAATTGCACGTGAATCTTAGGGCTGTGTTTGCGATTACACTTTTTCTGACTCTCTACGGACTTATACATGTATGTTCTCCATTTGGACAATCATAAGTGATATAAAATCTCGAATAACAGCAGGAGAGCCAGTGTCGGACAAATAATGCCAAGTCGAAATCTACACCTTCAACAGGCACTACTGATGATAAATTGGATCATATTAATCAGACATTGGCTACACTGATGACAAAAGCTGATTGAGGAGGAAATAAGACAGGAAAACAGGGAGATGGTAGAGCGGCTGGAAGGAAGAGTGTTTGACCTAGAGATTGGAAAAAGAAACTACGACACACAGTAGATCAGTTAGAACAAGAGGCCCAGAGGGCCTGCATCGCTCACCTGGTTTGTAATGCCTAGGAATGTTCTGAATACAAGTTCATTGTTTCTTTTCTGAATTCCCCTATTGGGCCCCACTCTTTCTGCTCCAGGGGGTCAAAGCCAAAATCTATACAAATTCTGTTAACCCCAAGGATGTTTCTGGGCCAAATTTGGTTAAAATCCAAGCAGAACTATATGACTATTAGCGATTTACAGGATTTACCTCTATTTCCCCTATTGGGCCCCGCCCCTCCTGCCCCCGGGGGGTCAGAGCCAAAATTTATACAATTTTCTGTTCTCCTTCCCCCAAGGATGTTTCTGGCCAAATTTGGTTACAATCCATGCAGAACTCTAGGACAAGTAGCGATTTATAGGATTTACCTCTATTTCCCCTATTGGGCCCCGCCCCTCCTGCCCCCGGGGGGTCAGAGCCAAAATTTATACAAGTTCTGTTCCCCTTCCCCCAAGGATGTTTGTGGCCAAATTTGGTTACAATCCATGCAGAACTCTAGGACAAGTAGCGATTTATAGGATTTACCTCTATTTCCCCTATTGGGCCCCGCCCCTCCTGCCCCCGGGGGGTCAGAGCCAAAATTTATACAAGTTCTGTTCCCCTTCCCCCAAGGATGTTTGTGGCCAAATTTGGTTACAATCCATGCAGAACTCTATGACTAGTAGCGATTTAAAGGAAATGTTGACGGACGGACGACGGACGGACGGACGGACGACGGACGCCGCGCCATGACATAAGCTCACCGGCCCTTCGGGCCAGGTGAGCTAAAAATTAATCAAAAAAATCAGTCGAAAGAATTATAGAACTAACTTTAAGGGAAAATGCATTAGAGCAGCAAGAAAGGAAGAATCCCGTTCGGATAATTGACCTTGAGAGCAACCGAAATGAGACAGCCGAAGCCTGTGTGGACAAGTGCGCCAAATTCTTCCGAGATAACATGGAAGTGGACATTTAAACCACGGATATCGATATCGCTCATCGACTAGTCCCACGTTCCATTATCTCTAAATTTACAAGACGAATGAAAAAAATTGAAGTACTGAAGGCCAGAAAAGCTCTGAAAAGAAAGATAATTGACATATTCGAGGATCTGACCATAGAAAACCAGGAATCCTTAAAAACTCGAGTGTGTTGAAAATACGTGGTCTTTTGACGGTACACTATTCGCGAAATTAAAGAACGGGAAGAAACGGAGAATCGCGATAGACACTGGTACATGCTCGACGACGCGATCTTCGATTAAGGACTCCATAGTACAGTGGACTCCATACATAGCCATTCTATCAAAAGTAAAGTTGTTATAAAGGCGGTTACTAATAGACTAAGTCATAACGATCGTACGGAGTGGTCAAATGAGATTTGGAACGATGTTGGTAAACTAAATGGAAATAAACTCCGAACGTATAGGCTTTATAAAAAATATTTGTTTTGTGAGCAGTTTCGGAATGCCAACATCCCCCGTAATCATCGGTGAATTTTGTCCCTATTCCGGTGTGGAACTTTGCCCCTCGCCATTGAGACAGGAAGGTACGCCAAATCATCGCTACCACTGGTAGATAGAGTATATAAATATTGTATAAATACTACGCACCAAATAGAGGATGAGACTCACTTTTTAATCTATTGTGACTTTTATTCTGACCTACGGCATCAATTCTTTTATCATATGCAAAATCTCAACGAAAATTTTAACACTTTAAGTAATATCGATAAATTAATATTAATAATGAACTATGCAAATTGTAGACTTTTATCTTCAGTCATTTTTAATATGTTCAGTCGCAGTCAAAGGCATGTACTTTATGAATTTGATTACAGTATAACTTTAGAATTATATATGACAATATTTACATTTCCGTTTTCTCTTTGCTATATAACCTTACCAACTGCGAAATCGTTTACACTTGCGTAAACGCAGTGGTTGCCGCGCAAGAATACACACACCGGAACACTGACTTCCGCAAGTAGTGTGAATGCGCATCCGGTTAGGCCTATTGTTTCTGTATGAAACATCTTCAATAGATTGCATGTATGAATGTTATGTAAATCTTAAATTATATATCAGGAAATAAAAAATTAACAATTATTGTGTAAATGGGATGAAAAAGATAAAGTCAGAGTGGAAGTATATTTTGTGTACTCTCTGAATTTGACAACATTTCCCGCCAAATTGAAGCCAGCTGTTCCGGAATTCCATCAATTGACCGGCTGTTCCAACGATCGTATAACAAAGGAAAAACAGAGCTTTATTTTATTTGAACGAAATGGTCGATCGAAATGTAAATATAAGGAATAATTTTTATTGTTTGTTGTTTACTGGTGTGTAAACTGCATTTTTGTACAGATATTTCAACATGACGCGCTGACGCGCGTCATTTAAAATATCTGTACAAAAAATGCAGTTTACACACCAGTAAACAACAAACAATAAAAATTATTCCTTAAATATTGAATTATAAATGACCAGATTATAGTGACAGTTCCTTTTTGATAATAATGCTGATACTTATGGCAATATTGCCATATTGTCTTATTTAATGTACCTTTTTAAAATCAGTGTCACGTAAGTCTTTTCAGGCTGGACATTTATTTTATTTATTTTATATGTACAATTTAATGTAATGTATTACTGTTTAAAAATGTGTGACACTATAATAAAATATATCTTATCGTATCTTACTCAAACAGTCATCATATGTGAGTATTCATGTACTTGGCGATACATGAACTGTAAAGTTACTACTTGAACTTTCCTCCCCTCTTTGATTTCATTCAAATTTTCAAAAAAGACATGTTTGATGAGATTCTAGTAGCCTAAGGGGAGACAATCTATCCTCTTAAACACTACATTATCTAGGGGGAGACAATCTGTCCCTTTACTGCCATAATGAAAATACATTTGACTAAAGGGAGATAATCTACTCACTTAGGCATAAGACTACTTAGATCATTATAAATGCAATTTAATATCAGTACATAATTAACCACCCTGCCACAATATGTATGCCCAGTGTGAAAAATGTAGCATTACTTAGTGTATAAAATATGTAGCTATATATCATTTGATATTTATTAGTAATAGGTGTTTTTTTTTATATAACTGACAATAAATGCAAACCTGTGCTGGTTTTTTAATTGAATAGTATGCTAATAATTGCTGTAAAAATGGCAATGGTAATAGTAAAGGGTTTATATAAAAATACACTGATCTGATGTATTGAATTATTTATCTGGTCAGGTACAATCATCACAAATGGAGATTTTGTTATTAATTTATTAAATGCCATGATGGAACTGCACTATAATGGTCAATGTATCAATGCATGTACATATGTATTATATTAAGTAGGCATGAATATTGGTGATAATTGTACATGTTTACTTGTAAAATGTAGGTACAGTGTAGCTTGTCTAAACAGGATGTGACTGAAAAAAGCTGTTTTGGTTGGTTAAACCAAGGATTTTACTCATATACGTCCTTGGTTAAACTAGGATTTCGGATAATACAGTTAAATGTTTAATTACAATGGACTATAAATCAATACCAGTTGACGCGCAAAGTAGCTCGAATAATCGTATATATACAAAAAATGGAATGATATATCATATACCAATTTAAATACTTGGTTACATACATGATGTATGAGTTAAAAGATGCATGTAGCCTACAGTTTGTACACCATCATTTGATGTTTTTGTGGGTTTTTTTTTTTCTCACAGATTATAAGAGCTCATCTCTCTGCGCAGCCGAAACTCTACTAACCATAACACGTGTGTGAGCATATAGAATCCAATACATTCCAGTACCCCTTGGGCTTTGAAATCGTGTCCCGCGGGAAAAGTCTCGCGCCTCCATGCAGGATGCAATGTTTTAATTCTCGTTATCAGCACGACCAGATTTTGAAATTTTCTCTATAGACAAATGTCAAGCGCTCGGCACCATCAGCCGTGAGGTCAGGACATCTGTGGTGCCAAAGATGACGGCACATATTCCCGCGCATTTTTGATAATGGCATGTTGCCAATTTTTTCGCCTTTGAAAGAAACATGACCGAAAGGATGAACTATTCCAATTGAATATTTTTTTCTGACCCGTATATGACGACTGCCAATATCTTGCTAAACACAAAACATCCATCAATATAGTGTTGAAGAATAGCATTTAATAACAAGGGGCCCATGTGCCTTAACGGTCATCTGACTATTAGCACAAAACAACGTAGTCGTTAAAATATTTTAGCCTATTTTACCTCTGTGACCTTGAATGAAGATCAAGGTCATTTATTTGAACAAACTTGGTAGCCCTCATCCCAGCATGCTGCAGGCCCAATATGAGTATCCTGGGCCTTCTTGTTCTTGAGAAGAAGTCGTTGAAAGATTTTAGCCTATTTGACCCCTGTGACCTTGAATGAAGGTCAAGATCATTCATTTGAACAAACTTGGTAGCCCTTCATCCTAGCATACTACATATAAAAATCAAATCATAGATGATTACCTAAACAATCTGACACAGCACCGAATAACCGCTTTGATAGATTACATATTAACGGGGCGTGTTATTAGCATACATTAACGTGTTAAAATCCATTCATTTATAACATAAACCCAACATCATAATAAGGGCGTATGATACGTTTTAAAGGGCCGGTATGACATAAAGTGAATACATATTTTCTTATCTTATTCTGTTTATTCTATGTCTGTTAATAGAAATTAGTGCATCACATGACAGAATACCGATTTCTGATTGGCTATACACATGGATACTATATGCAATATTGCCGAGGTCTGATATTGGCAGATATTTGATATTAGCAAATGTCTGATATTGGCCGAAAGCTGATATTGGCCAAGGACTGATATGACAAGTTATATGGATTTTTACCTCATCTTCTGGCGTCTGTCCGTCGTCCGTTCGTCCTTTAAAAAAACGACTTGTCCAATAGTAGGAGACTTAGAGATCTGATATTGGGCCTATAGCATACTGGGGCACATGACTACCTTCATTCAAGGTCAAAAAGGCTGAAAATCTTTAAAAGACCTTTTGTCGATAAATAAGAGGCCTATGTACCTGCTATTGAGTCTGGAAATATCTTGACCTTCAATAATGGTCACTTACGGTTAGTCCCGATGCATAAACACTTTTTAACAATTAAGTTATGTTCAAATACACCTAAGAAGTAATATAGAGGCCTACCAAAATATCACTAGTTTAAACAGAGTCTAAAGCCTTAAACCAGTATATTAGAATTACTGACGAGGTATCCCTCCTCTTAAATGAAGACAAGCTGTTACTTAGACGGCTTTCATGATTGTTTTAAACATTCAATTTCTTTAGAATATGTCAAATATTACCTTCAATTTTATACGGTATCATGTCACATCCAACTTGATGTGCTTCGGCTCTTTTCTGTAGGAAATCATCATCGTTTCCCGGCGGGAGCTGCACAAGTAAAAAATGTTTACATGACATTTGTTTATTTGTATTATCTTCAAGTCAAAGAATTATGGTTTAATTCTTGCTAATGTTTCTTTTCTCTGCGACTATACATTGATTCAAGAATATTAAGAAAAGAAAATTAAATATTAGTTTCAATCAAAGGTAATGTAGTGTATGGTTATTTTCTATACTGATAGCATGTTCTTATTACTACAAACAAACTCTCTATAACACGCCGTTTCTAAGGTGGGTAATACTATATTTAGATCTGTTTTCTCATGTTTTGCTTACCTTTCATGTGATCTGATATTTTTGCAAGTGACATAGCAAAATGGACAAACAAACAGAAATCCCGAAAGCAAGCTGAAAGTTATAATTGAAATACACGACCTACCTCAATTATGTCAGCAATAGACGTCCGTATCTGTAAATAAAATACGCAATACTTTAAAGACCGTTATAAATAAAACATTTATTCTGTTACCTTTATTTTGATGTAAACACTTTTCGTATGTTGAAACAACTTTAAATAATATATATTTCAACGTTATATGTAGACAAAAACTTTACTTATTTCTTTACTGCTTTTGGAATATTGGATATTTCTTTGGCTACTTAGGGTCAACTTTGATGGTAAGCAATCTTAGCATTAAGTATTCCCTATCACGTCAACTGACATTATTTTGTTGACATTGGAAACGAATCGCCCATCCGGATTACTAGGTTAATCATTTATATCCCAAAAATGTCGGGAAAACACTTATTAGCAAATATTGCCTTATGTATACCAAAATATATATACTGACCATATATTGTTTTGATAATTTATTTCTACTGTGAAATCTTTAAACATTAAATCTCTTGGGAAATAAACACCTAAAGTAATTGTAACAATTATACAGGCCATCTAGGCCACTTGTTAAAGCGCAGAAACAAATCGGTCACTAAAATTGTTTTTAATTGAGTAAGGATAACGCTGGTAAACATAGAAGATAAAAATATCCTATAATACAGCTATATACCATATCTAATAAAACATTTACGATGTGTTTAGAAAGCGAAAATGAAAGTATGACATACAGACCTACATACGTCAAAATCCTACATTTAATTTCGATGCTGTGACGAAAGTGGGGACAATTACAAATTCTGCTCTGTATAGAATTCAGTCAAACTCATACCAATGTGTATAACAAAATGCATTACCTGATGGTTTTCTTTTCGTTCTTCCAATACCTATCAGAATAAGGCACAAAAATAACATGAATACGAAATTTTAATAGTTTCATTTTAACATTACTTGTTTTTTTTATATATTTTTAACGGTTAAAGTTAACAAAAATTTTGACAGGTGTTTTTCTGGAATATCTATTGAAGATCACAAGATTTGATTAATTGAGTTTCAAATATCATTTAAAGATACGTAAGATGCTTTATAGAGATAGTTAAAACACATACTTTGAGTGCCGCAATACATTTTGTAGGTTTTGTTTTTATGCTTTATGCATGTTTAGATAAAAATTAATGATATCACTATTAACATGTTACATTATATCTAAAGGCCCACTGCCTTTCCGAAGCAAAATTTAAAGGTTTCTAAAAAAATCAATTAAATAAGAAATTTATATATCGATGTTGTAAGATGAGGTTTCAACACCAAACATATAAACTCATGCGTAATATATGAGTAGAGATTCATTTCGCCGTTTTGCCGTCTGGCGCAGAGATAATCAATTACCGCGTGGTATTTAGGACAACGGAGGGAGCCATAAGACGGCCCGCGTTATGAAAATTAACATTTTATTTATTTGAATTAAATTGTTCAGAAGCCGATGATGAGTGTAGTATTAACGGTAAGTTAACCACTTTTAAGACTCAATAAAATTATCGATCTCGTTGTACATTCTCGCCTTACAAATCAAAAGCCGTTTCGGACAGGTAGTGGGTCATTAAAAAGAAAGTTTTCACCAACAAAAAATAATCAATATTATATGAAAAACAAGTAGTGATGATTAAAAAATTCTGCAATTTCAATTTATAGAATGGAAAGTTTGCAGCAAAAAAGCATATAGATAAAGACGTATGGTAGGTTTAGTTCATATCTGTTAAGCAGAATGTTCAATAAAAAAATCTTATACATCTATATTTTTCTTCAGAGATAGTTTGAAATAGTTAAAAAAATCTGTTTTTGTATCAAATAACCATTATCCTTTTTAATATCATACACTTTTCTGAATCTATGCTGGCTTATTGATAGGGTGGCACGAAACATCATATTTGTACAATATACTTATGAAAATATTCCCTTGTATCTACAATTACTTCATTGGGAATATTCTCACTTAAATAGTTACTAATGGAACAAACAGAGTGAGCTTTATACCATATATTAGTTAAACATTATGATATATAATAATAATAGTATTATGATTTAAGTCTCATTTAAGCTGTCCGTTGTACTACCATTTTTCTTATGAAAAACATAGTTACAATAACTACACATATGTAAATGTTGTCCATTGATACTAGGCGAGTGCTATAAAGAAACAGATTACAAGGGACAACGGGTTTCGAAGCAAATAAAGTTAAAGATAGGTTTGTTGTAACAACCTTGTTACAGTACGTACCTCCCTATATAAATCTCTGACTTTTGACCACGGTAGCGATACACCTTCGTCCACTAGAATTTCTGCTATGTTACACACATTTTCCCTTGAGAGCATAAAAGAGCAGCTCTATAGCCAATGAAGAAGTTTTCTGAAACATATTAGATGTGAAAACACTTAAAGTATAAAAATGAAACAAAAATAAACCTAAATGGCCTTAACAGCCATCATCTGACTATTATTTCAACATGTAGTAGAAGAGTAAAGTTATAGAAATAAAATGATGTCAAAAACTCCATAATATAAATAAGTTTAATTTTAGGTGTTTGCGAGTATGGTTACACACGTGTACACAAGATATTTGACGTAGTTGTGACGCAGCGTCCGAAAACCGCCTGCATCAAGGAGTTGTGACGAAAGAATTCTTCAACTTTACGATACGATTTGAGTTCTACACGTGATAAATTTTAAGATTACTTGATACACGGATTTTATAATGGTTCCGTACTGAAACATGACATTATTTCCGAATTATGGAGCTTTTGGGGGGTGTGGTGTGTGTCCGTATGATATCAGTGTAGCTGAAAGCTTTCACAGTAGCTCCAACCTGTTTGCCGTGGGTTGCATCTCGTATAGGGGAAGAAGGTCCTGGTGGTAAAATAGGTTTTGTTCTTTTTTCTTGTTTTTCTTACTGCTACACATTACTTTGGCGTCAGATTCCGGTTAGACGAGAGGTAATATGGGCCCTCTATCATGAATCGGCTGGTCATGCCGTGCCCTTGATTCCAAGGTTTCCATGAAGGCGGTGGTTTAGGTTCAATCTTGAGTGTAGTTGGAAATGTTTTATTCTGGTCAATCTTGCGGTTGTACAATCCGAAGTTTAATATTTGTTATTACTCGCGCGAGCGTGCGGTCGCGAGCTTGATTTTGATTATCATAATTCGAAATATTCTTCCGAGTATACTATCTGTGTATCCCTGGCACTTTGACACTGGATATCCGTGTCGTTGATAGTGTCCCCATGTTGGGCTCCGTGGCGGGTGGGGGCACAGATAGCGAATGATATTTTACTCTCACAGATGGTTTCCAATAATAAAACAAATGAAACCAAATCAAGTTCACAAAACGAACCCAAAACATCAACTACAACTTTCCCACAGTTTCTGGTCATGTCCTTTACACAGAGTGGCAAGACCACTGCAGGTTTATCGCCTCTATTATTGCGAAAGGGCATCAAAGGCATTGCCGGCGATGTCACATCTGTTAAGCCTTTGGGATCGGGTGATCTCCTAATACAGGTTTTCTTCAAGCAAGAACCTCCTTGGAACCACCAGTTTTGCCGGCCTCAGTGTAAAACCACACTTGTCATTGAATTGCAGCAAGTCAGGTGCCCAGCCAGAAAAAGTGGAAACTTAATTCCCACGCACACTTTCATATTGACGTTCGCTAAACCAACGTTACCACAGAGCGTAACTGTTGGTAACCAGCGTTACACTGTCACCGTCTACATACCAAGTCCATTGAGGTGGCGTAACTGCCAGAGGTACGGCCATCATGAGAGCAAATGTAGACAGAAGATGGTCTGTCAGTTCAGCGGCCGTGAAGGTCACGATGAAAGAGACGACTGTGACATTGTCGACTTCACTGTGGCAATTGCAACGATGAGCCTGTCCTTCCTGGGCACGGGAGAGGGAGATATTACGGGTCAAATACACCCATGAGGCTAGGAAGATAGTTGAGAATTCGGAAATAAATGTGTCCACCTATGCGCAGTGTTACCGTCATGCGCGTGCCAGTCCAGGCCTTAGTGGATAAGCCTGCTTGGGGTAATAATGTCCCAGACGTGTCTGGTACTGAGGCCTGTAAAGTCATCGTGGGGGACCCGAAAAGGTTCACGTTGGGTACATCTAAACCGCAGAACAAACCACTATCAAAACCACCTGCTGGGCCACCTGGAGCTAAAAAGCCAATCCCACCGGGACTCCAGGACTAACACAATCTAACACTCAAACAGCACCAAACATACGAACAAAAGTTACCGCCGCCCGTCATAGACTTACTCTATCTCAACCGTCTATGGACATTAAAAGCTAGCTGGTAACGACAAGCGACCAGCAAATACACTACCGCAGGAGCAACGGCAGACCAAAACCACCAAGGTTAAGCTGTCGAGGCTCCCAGCAATACACAACAAGCCCAGTAAGGGATCAGATTGCCCTATCCATGGTTGGAACATCTATGATGTTCTCTCGGACGATAGCGAGTTCGGCGACAACACATTTACTATCACCAAACAACCTACTTCAAGTAGTCCTGTCAGTCCGACAAACTATCCTCATGGAGCATCATGACCAACACAATCAAACAATGGAACATACAAGGATTTAAAGCGAACATCTTATACAAACAAAAAATCCATCCATATTCTGCCTTCAAGAAGTAATGCTGAAAGACACCATTAATCTCAGACAATTTACATTATACACGAACACTCCAACAACAGGCGGCCGAGCATCAGGTGGTGCGGCGGTGGCGGTGCATACCACCCTACAAGCTGCTGCTGTAAGTGTAACTCTCACAGAAAAATAACATTATGTTCTATATGTTTACCTCCAAATAACCCATTTAGTTGTGATGAACTGAGTAACATCGTGTAGTAACTAACAGTGCCATAATGATAGAGGTAGACGTATCCGAGAGCTTATTGATAAGAAAACAGCTTATGTCTTTATAACACCAATGCCCCAACATATTTACACACTGCATCTGGCTCGCTTATTCAGATTGATCTATCGTTGTGCCATCCATCAATTCTTCTGGATTATGATTGGAGGGTCAACAATGATCCTTGTGGGAGCGATCACTTTCCAATTATACTAAAAAACATAGTTTCACCTAAACTTGAGGAGCCCATTCCTCGTTCGAATTTACATAAGGCGGAGTGGGTTACAATTTAACAAGAGGCCCAAGGGCCTTAACGGTCATCTGACTACCTTGACAATAATCGTATAGGAAGTTAATTACATATAGTGTCATGGTAGCCATCTTCGATTTCGGATCAACCCGAAAAATATCAACACTTTGTCGGGACCATATCAGGATCATTTCATGCAAGTTTCAGCCAAATCGCACCGGTAGAACTTGAGAAGAAGTTCGAAATGTGTTTTCAAGATAGCGACCGTAGCGGTCATCTTGGAGTTTGGATCGACCCGAAAAAATAACAACACTTGGTCGGGACCATCTCAGGATCGTTTCATGCAAGTTTCAGCCAAATCGCACCGGTAGAACTGGAGAAGAAGTTGTGTTCTCAAGATGGCGGCTGTGGTGACCATCTTGGATTTCGGATTGATTAAAAAAATATCAACACGTTGTCAGGACCATGTTTCATGCAAGTTTCAGCGAAATCGCACCGCTAGATCTTCAAAATGTGTTTTCAAGATGGCGGCTTTGCGGCCATCTTGGATTTCGGATCAACCTGAAAAATAACAACACTTTGTCGGGATCATTTCATGCAAGTTTCAGCCAAATCGCACTGGTAGAACAGGAGAAGTTCAAAATGTGAAAAGTTTACGCACAGCGCACGGCGTACGACGCACGGCGCACGGTGCACGGTGCACGACGGACTACGATGGACGAAACATGATGACAACAGGTCATCCTTTAGATCCAAAAATCCCATATAGCCAACGCCTTTGCCAAATATTTTGCTGAAAATTCATCCGTCATCTTGGTTGACCGATCAGTCCCAAAAGGCAATATGCACAACTAGAGTCCTAGGGGAACCTACATATGAAATTTGAGACAGATCCCTTGAGTACTTTCTGAGAAATAGCGGTGACAAACTCCGATTATCAAAAATCCAAGATGGCAGCCTGTCGTCGGCCATCTTGTTGATTGATCAGTCCTAAAATGTAATATGCACAACTAGGGTCCTAGGGAAACCTAAAGTTGAAAATTTGAGACAGAATCCTTCAGTGCTTTCTGAGAAATAGCAGTAACAAACTTTAACTATCAAAATTTAAGATGGCAGCAAAAATATGCACACTATAGTACGACAACTACAACAATGTTTAGGCAAATTACAAAACTGGGCTGACGAAAATGGCTTTAGATTGTCAAGATCAAAAACTGTGCATGCATTTTCTGTCAAAAACGAAAACTACACAACGATCCAGATCTCACACTCAATGGAATTAAAAATTCCAGTAGTTGAACAAACTAAATTTCTTGAACTAATATTTGATTCTAAAATGTCCTTTGTTCCACAAATCACACATCTGAAGGATAAAAGGATAAATGCTCGAAAGCGATGAACATTCTGCGTATTCTTCCCACTTTGATTTAGGCCATGGGCTAGGAGGGTCCCACATGTACCCCCCTCCCCCCCCCCAAAAAAAAAAACCAAAAAACTCCGAACCAATATTTTTCTGAACCGTTATGACCCACTGATCAAAATTAAATTGTTAACATTGCATAAGTTGTGATGAACTTCCAACTATGACGTCATCAAGATGGCCATCTCGAATTTCACTAATAATTGAAAAATAGTCATTACATTGACATTTTTCAACCGAAGTAGACAAATGAGGCATCGAAATGACTACAATTAGAACAACAAACACAAATCAGGACCAAATAATCCTATGTATTTAGTGATTTGTACGCAGGAAATTAAAAAATAAGATTTTAAGCTAAAAAATGGTAATTTTTTAGCAAATTATTCATATTTAGCTTGACGCAGCAAAAAATGTTTTCCAACAAACAAACTATTATTCGTAATCAGTTATTTGACCTGTTATCAATCAGTAAAAACAACAACAACAAAATTATTTGGAAATGCAAAAGAGAATTATTGTTATCCAAATATTTGGTTTACAAAACATCACCGGGTGAATATACAGGGCATAAGGTTGTTATCTTTTCCAATCCGCTGACACTACAATTTCCTGGTGTCTTAGAAATTCATGAACATTGGCTTGTTGACGATTTAATTTGAATTTGAAGTTGGATGAATATCTAAGTGGGACATCAAAATTTCATAACATAATCCATTTTCATGCTCGAAATTTTGGAGACTAGTAGGTCTCAAAATGAATTATTACATCACAACGCCAACTAATAGGGTATCAAATAAACCTTAGGTAAGCCTGTGTTTTCCGTTAATACCATGACACTTTCCGAAACGTTTTTGTGTCTTTTATAAAAAGCACACCCATTGTTAAATTTATTTCCTGTGTATAACGCAAGGAAATGTCAGATGGTTACTATAGTGTCATTTCTTTCACTTGTTCTTAATGATAATCGTCTTCAATGTCGATGAGCTAATGAGCAGATGTGACATAACATTACCGGTTTGCTATTGTGGTTCTAACTTGTCAACCGCCCATGGCCAGTGTTAACATCAAGAACATCTGGTTCAGGGATGTGGGAGCTCTTCCTGTTTCCAACCTAGTGATTCACATATCGTACATGATGTTCCAGATTATCCTGGCATGCAGGATCCACATTCTGCGAAGGGTTGAGTGGGTTCCCCTTATTTCGTATGAAGCACAATTCCTTATTCTTGTTAACCCTCAGTGATCATACATGGCACATGTGCATTCTTTGAGGTCTACTTTGAAGTTCCACTCTTCAATGGTGTCTCCACGCATACACCAGATGTGACACAACCAGCACCTTCGTGAGAGTCAGAAAAGTCACATCAATGAAAAACATTGAACATTTATATGACCTCATTAAATACCTCCGAAGGATATCACCTGTGTCATCTATGGTCGCTCGAGCGTCCATCAAGGAATAGTGGCTTCAATACGAATTATGGAGTTATCGTGCTAAGGAGAACCAAATTTCACCACTCGAAGAAATCTGTAACTGGTGTAATTTTACCATTATGGCTGGACGAAAGTCTGAAACACCACCTCATACGATTACGGTTTATTTTAGAGTCTGAAGGGAGATACCACATCCCATGTCACCTGGTTGTTCCTGGTTATAGAACTCTGGCCGTGGGATGGGTCCATGAAACGTATGACAGGCAAAGAACATCATTGGTAAGTGTAGTGGTCCACAGCTCATCGACATCTGGAAGACTGACGCTGTGGCTTTCAACGAATTGGATAACTGATATCTCGATTTTAACTCTGATTTTCGGAACTGCATGTTACCAGCTACCAGACATGCCATTGAGAACCAGTGAAAAGAAATAATTCTGACACTGTAGTAACCATCTTGATCATTTTGCTTATGATATGCATAGGAATATAAACATATGAATGTGCTCATTTTCAAAAGATACAATCCATTTTGGAAACTGTAATGATATTAACGGAAACATAGCTTTAGCTTAGGTTACATTTGTGACGCTATCAGTAGGTGTTGTGTGTGTAATAATTATTTTTGAGACGCTGATAGTCTACAAAATTTCAAAAAATGTGAAAATGGATTATGTTAGGAAATTTTTGAAGTTAGGAAACTGTGACTTTTACCCACCTAGATATTCTGTCAATTTTACAATCATTTTTTTTTTCTAAATCATCAATAGTCAATGTTCTATTTAAAAGGAAATTATAATACATCAAGAAACTGTAGTGTCAGTGGTTTGGAGTTTTAAAATAGTATATGCCCAGTACACACACCCCGATGTTGTTTTGTAAACCTAATGATGGTATAAAAAATAATTCTCTTTTGCATCTTTATATAGTTTATTGTTTTCCTGATTGATAAGAGGTCAAAAACCTGATTACGAATAATAGTTTTGTTGTTGGGGAACATTTTTGCTGCGTCAAGCCAAATATGAAAAAAATTGCTAATAAATACCATTTCTGAGCTTAAAATTTTATTTTTCTTTTCCTGAGTAAAATTACTACATACATAGGATTATTTGGTCTGATATGAATTTTTTGTTTTATTGTGGTCATTTTGATACCTCATTGTCTACTTTGGTTGAAAAATGGTAATGTTATAACTATTTTTAACTTTTCAGTGAAATTTGAATTGGCGGCCATCTTGATGACGTCATAACCGGAACTTACACACAATGTTAAATTATATGTGCCGTAACTGAGGGATAATTTTGACATGCTATTAATTAATTTTAATTAATTTATAAAAAGCCATAAGGTTTGATGAATAAAGTTGTAAAAAACCATTCAAATGGCTTCAGATTCTTTATAAACGTTAGTTATAACAGAAATTGTTTACTGAAAAAATGTTGTTTTATGTCTTAAATATGTTTAAATGAAAACATACCTGCAGAAGTCAGTTTATAATTACTAAAAACATTGTAAAAATGTGTAATGAAATTGTAGACCACAATTTGGATTCATGGTCTCACCGTATGTACTCATTTCACTTCACTATTGATGTAAATAAATGGTTTTTGGCAGTACTGAAAAAAAAAAATCATTTTCGGCTCTTATTTGTACATGTAAAATTAAAACATATGCATTGAAAGCACTGTAATTTTCAAAAAGTTGGTAAGTTTTGGTGATGAATAACATATGAAAAGCTCATCTTGATTCGTGAGTATTAAAAATAACATTATTTTTTTGTTGTTGTTCCTACTGATTGATAAAAGGTCAAATTACTGATTAGAAATAATAGTTTGTTGTTGTGAAACATTTTTTGCTGCGTCAAGCCAAAAATGAAACACTTGCTAAAAAAATTACCATTTTTAGCTTAAAAATTACCATTTTTTAGCTTAAATTCCGATTTTTTTTTCATTTTATGCGTAGTAATCACTACATATATTGGATAATTTGGTCCTGATATGTATTTCCTGTTCTATTGTGGTCATTCTGATACCTTCTTTGTCTTATTCGGTTGAATAATGTCAATGTTATGCCTATTTTTCAATTTTTAGTGAAAATCGAGATGGCAGCCATTTGATGACGTAATAACCGTAAGTTCATCCCACCTTATCCAATGTTAACATTTTGATTTGTGATCAGTGGGTCATAAGGGTTCAGAAAAAAAATGGTTCGGAGGTTTGGGGGTGGGTGCATGTGGGACCCTTTTAGCCCATGGTCTACTTTATTTTATTGAATTCAAACGTTAGTAACCAAACCATATTTAGGATATTTCCATGGTGAATCTGCTGAGCCACAGGGCTGCACCATGTGTATGCTTCAAATATATGCACTGTTCACAATTAACAAATCATGAAAATAAAGCTAAAAAGGCATCAATTTGTGGAATGTAAGGAGACAAATCTGGATTCAAACGTACACTCGGTAGCTACTAATATATTCAATTAATACCAATACTAACTAACTTACTACAGGTAAAATTACCAGTAGTAAAATATTCTTTGTTATATAAGACATCTAAACTATCAATTTAGCTGTCATTAAAGCCTTATCCGCTGTATTATTCGTTTTCCATTTGATCATGAAAAGGTTGTATTACATGCTATATAAGGAATGCTGAACATAGAAGATAAAGTACATAACTACACATTTTACCTTTTTAAGAATCCCTCCAGCTATAGCTCTCTGGTTAAAAAGCATGTATACAGCAAGCGAGTGAAATTTTACAGGAATGACAATTTTTTTTTTTTTTTTTTGTGCATCCGTAGCGCTGCCTGTACGATACTGGCTGCTGGAAGAAGTCCTTTTCTTTACTGTAGAAAAACAATTACCAAACCTCTGACAGTACTTATAGTATATACAGTTTCAAAAAGATATTGAGAATTTTACACACATTGCTGAAATTGTAAAAATTGTACATTTTTGATGTCACGAGAATTGTTTCCAATTCCTATGTAATCAAAATAATTTTATACTTAAAGGGTACCTGTCAGTAGTTCATTTTTATGAAGAAAGTAAATGAAAACGATAGCAAATAAGATAAGACTTTCATAGTTACCTTTCTCTATTAATGGTGTAAATGACACATCAGCAACAACGGCCTTTTCTTTGACTGAACTTGGAGGTGTACCTTTTACTTTGACAGTGGCCCAGGTTCGAATAATGCCCTCAGTCACTTTTCCTTCATTGTTGTTGCCTTTTCAGTATGTATATCAAACTCAGAGACCTAAAACAGAAAATGTAATCAACATTGAAATTAATCATAATTCAAATAACGCATCATACATTAGTACAATATATGATGCGCGCGCATAATTGTTAATGTAAAAAATGATTTTTTGAATGAATGCATACATACAAGATTATCTTTAAAAAGATGAGTTTCTTTTATTATTTCTATAATTTTTAATGCAAAGAATACTATTTTGTCTTCTGAAATATTTGTGTACATATGTAACCTCAATGAGTATCGCCCATGTTTTTTTATTCTGTCAGAGTGCGCCATTGAACTAGCGGTAAATATATTTTGAAGCTTTTGTGTGTCGTCAGGTAAACAATGTGGCGGTCGCAGTCTGATCTGTTCATTATCATGTATTTTATTAATAACCATGCCATAATACTGTTGTGGGCTAGGGTGAACGAAGTCGTGTGGACATAAATTCCCTTCTAAAGATGCTTTGTAGAAAATGGCAAAAACAATCAGGAGCTAGTTACGAAACGGCAATAGCAGCCAGGGAAATCCGTTGATGTATAATAAAATGATTTTTTAAATCTGTTTTGTAAAGTTGTATAGTGGATTGTATAGTGGTTGTATAGTTGGCCATAGCTCTTAGCTCGTCAGGTACATTTAGATGTTGAGATGGAATGATGACTGGACTCCACTTTCTGTCGACATTTTATTTCTGGACTCCTGTGTTCTTACAAACATTTCACTATTACATTAACAGTATAGATACAGTCAAGGTGTGTGTCTTACTCCCTCTCTCTTTCTAGCTGTCCCCATGTATAGCACTGGTCAGCTCTATTTATATTGGTTAGTACATGTAGCAAGAGAGCAGGAAGGTTTACACATCAGTATTTGGCCATGACATCTAATACCTGATATCTATAACCCTAACAGCCCACACAATGAATCCATTCCATGTTACACCATGCTAATCAGGGATTATAATCAATGACGAATATGTGTGTAGATAGCTGATAATTAACTGACCATCTTATACATGTACATACACGAGTAGCTGTAAATCTATGACAATATCTTGTGAAATAAAACTTATTATATTATAGATGTTTCTCACCGGCACTCCATCACTTCTGATTAGCACAATACACTATTCGGTACGAAATTATATCTGAATAAGAAATATTCGTTGTGAAAAGTTACTGGTTGTAAGCATGGAACTTAATTAACATACAGTGTAGCTCACCTGACCAGAAGGGAGCTTATGTCATAGCGCGGCTTCCGTCGTCCTTCAACATTTCCTTTAATTACAGTCATAATGTTCCACATGGATTGTAGTTAAAGCCCCATTATGTTTTGGCAGTGGCGTAGCGCCCGTGCATGCTTGCATGCTCAAGCATGCAATAAATAATCTGACTTACATTTTTTGTACAGTCAGAACACATTTGAATGCACGTAACGCTGCTGAATATAAATTACGTATAAATACATATGATATGTCCAACTGTATGCCTAACATAACTTTGTGCACATTTGACAGACTTGAAGATGGGCCATTCTGGAAAATTATTAGAAAGTCTATATATTTCCGGTTACCACGTGCATTTAGTTGTTAAAATTTGATTGTTTGAATCTTGTCGAAGACAATATTAGACTTCTTCACCAAATTCCCTCAAGCAAATGTGGATTTTGAATCGGGAAACACTTACGAATACCAAAATAAACAACATCGCATGAAAAGTGAGAAATATTCTAAAAACATATAACTATATTTAAATGATAGCAAATCAACTGAAATAGCAATTGCAATATGTTCTTGGCCAAAGTGAATTTTCAACTTTAGTTCACTTCCCGCCCCGTTAAAAACGCGTGTTAATCCATGATTTTCGGTGTCTACTCACGAAATAGTTGACTTTTATTTTTGTAGAACATGAACAGATTGTTGATTAAGAAAAAATTGTTAATTGCTTGCTTTCCATTCAAGAACAAACACTTTTTGAATAGTTTTAGCCTAGTTTTATATAGAAATTACAGTACATGCAAATACATGCATGTACAACATGTATTTGTAGGTCCACGCGTGGAATGCGTGGGATCGTAACGTGCAGTCGATCGCGATCGAGCAATGCAACTTGACCGCTATAAATTGTTTGAAAATCGTTGTTTGAAGGAACGTGCACGTGGTGAAGAACGGACCCATGTGTGTGTTCGCTGACACGTATTTTGGCGAGTCTTCAGTAGTGCGTTCGCCATGCACGATGTTGAAGTTTGTTAGGGAAATTCCACTTTTTTTGTGCCTGCGCATGCGTACTAGATTGTTTTGGCTCTGGGGCGGAACTACGGATTTCCCCCCTCTCCGAAGAGGGTTTTTTCTATTTTTTTTAAAAACATGGAAATGTTGGACATTTTTATTAGCAGATATTTTCATAAGGATATATGCTCTACTATTCAGCAAAAGTTTGGTACTTTATGACGATATTTTTACACCCCAAACAGTGGCGTAGCTAGGTCTGGATAGGTCTGCATGCCTGGGGGTGCAGGGGGCGACAGCCCCCTGCTCAGGGTCCAGGGGCGAAGCCCCGGTAGGGGGTATGGGGGGGTGAAGCCCCCCAGAAGCTGACGGGAAATTGTTACAACGTAGTAACCATTTTACTTCTTTGGTAACTATTAACGTATATACCAATGGTTAAATGGAGGTAACGATATTTAGTTGATAACCATTCAAAACTATACACAAAATCAGAACTGTGGTGATTTTTTTTATATACATATAATAGTACTATACTAGACTCCCCTGACAAGTGCTCGAACAAAAAAACAACGGATTTTTGTCTGTAAAAAATAAAATAATAAGCAATGGGAGAATTTTGTGTTATTTCAACTGATGAAAAACTTATGGCGAATATTTTAAACAAAATTGATATTAAGTTTACGTAATTGCGTAAGAAGGGACCAGTCCTCGACCACCTCAATAAAAAAAATTAAACATAGTATTTATGACCTATTTTTCTACATATTCTGTGCTATTTCTAACAATTACAATAACATTTTTTTTTTCTTAATCAACAATCTGTTCATGTATCTACAAAAATAAAAGTCAACTATTTCGTGAGTAGACACCGAAAATCATGGATTAACACGCGTTTTAACGGGGCGGGAAGTGAACTAAAGTTGAAAATTCACTTTGGCCAAGATACATATTGCAATTGCTATTTCAGTTGATTTGCTATCATTAAATATAGTTTTATGTTTTTAGAATATTTCTCACTTTTTCATGCGATGTTGTTTATTTTGGTATTTTTTATCGTATTCGAAATTGTTTTCCCCGATTCAAAATCCACATTTGCTTGAGTGGAAATTTGGTGAAGAAGTCTAATATTGTCTTCGACAAGATTCAAACAATCAAATTTTAACAACTAAATGCACGTGTAACCGGAAATATATAGACTATTCTAATAATTTTCCAGAATGGCCCATCTTCAAGTTCTGTCAAATGTGCACAAAGTTATGTTAGGCATACAGTTGGACATATCATATGTATTTATACGTAATTTATATTCAGCAGCGTTACGTGCATTCAAATGTGTTCTGACTGTACAAAAATGTAAGTCAGATTATTTATTGCATGCTTTGAGCATGCAAGCATGCACGGGCGCTACGCCACTGACAACCGATCATCACCAAAAATGACACGGCCACGTGTTTTATATTTGTACGACAAAATAACCCAAATGGTGCCCCATGTATGCATTTCACTATTTACATCCACTATTTTTCGATTAATACGTATTTTGTATCATGCTTTATATAAACTATATGTAACCTTTGACAGGACACATTTATAATCTGTGGAATCTAATATGTATCATATACTAAAACAATTATAGAACATTGTATTGCTCACCGTTTCCTCAAAACTGCCCTCTGTCTCGGCCATGCTTGTTTTGTTTACTATATCCGGGTATCGAACACATACGTATACACGAGGTATTTTTAACTATGCAAATCAACCCGTTCTATTTTAAGAATTCTTTACTAATTGATTATTGCGTAATTATCTTCATTGTAAAGAAACCAAATGAAGAACTTTTCATAAGGGATGTTAATGTATATTTTAGCAAAGTTTGGTGAAAGCATAATGGGACTTTAAAGTTTGTTAGGTGCATCCTTGGGGAAGGGGAACAGAGTTTGTGTAAATAGTGGCAGGAGGGGCGGGGCCCAATAGGGGAAAATTTGGCCAGAGGTAGGTGGGACGGAACCAAACAGGAGAAAATAGAGGTAAGTCCATTACATCGCTACAAGTCATAGAGTTCTACATGGATTGAAACCAAATTTAGTCAGAAACATCCTTGGAGAAAGGGGAGCGATTTTTTTTCTCTGAACCGTCTGGGGCAGGAGGGGAGGGGACTAATAGCGGTAAGCAGAGGTAAATCCTTTAAATCACTACCATTCATAGACATCTGCGTGTATTGTAACTGTAACCAAAGTTGACAAGAAACATCTTCCGGGTAAAGGCAAAAGAGTTTGCCAATGGAGCAGGAGGAATGGGGCCTAATAAGGAAATTAGAAGTAACTTTTCAAAAGAAACAATGATCCTGTATTCAGAACATTACTTGGCATAACACACCAGGTCCCATACAGGCCCTCTTGGTTTGACAGTCTTACAAAATGAATGTCTTTCCGCTCAGGCAACATATTTTAACATTAGGGGATGAACAATATGACTTAATGTTAAGTTAAAGTCTGTTTTAGACCTAAATGTATTTACCCGTGCTACACCTGTACCATCTATAAAGGTATACACTATAAAATTATAGAAAATACATCAGTAATTTACTTTAGATTACTTAATTACTAAGGAAACAATTTAATTTCATATAATTCTTTTTTAAATCACATTTATTTAGATAGATGTAATATAAAAAAAAAAACAAAAAAAACATCAATTCAATTATACTGAGGAATTGCATGTTAAATATTGATAAACTTATGATTATATTTAGCTTGTAACCAAAATTTGAATAAATATGCCATATGGTTCATAAATAGTTAGGGGAAATTGTCATTATTACAGGTATAATATCTAGATTACACATGGGAAGCATATAGGTATACACAAAAAATCTCTGATTTTCTTAATCGCTTATGTTTCATTGTTTAAAATCACATACAAACCTCTTCATAAACCTGAATTCAAATTGAGATGTCATAATACATGTACCATTAAAACTATAATGTTGGCTCCACACTGTAACGAATTTGACACAGGATGGACTCACGAAAAAAAAATCAAATTCGGCGCTGATCGTGAGCGTATCGGGCCATATCGAATATCAATATGATATCGAATTTGGGGCCACGGTGGCCAAGTGGTTAAGATGTCTCTACATATTACCACAAGCCCTCCATCTCTGGGTTGCGATTCGAATCCAATGTGGGGTAGTTGCCAGGTACTGACCGCTGGTTTTTCGTACTCCGCCTTTCCTCCACCAACAAATCAGGGACGTCCTTACATGACCTTGGCAGTTAATAGGACGTTAAACCAATAAAATCATAAAATAAAATAAATCGATATCAAATAATAACTAATTTGAAATCATATATGAGTATAGGGCGAATGAGGTATTATCATGCCACGTTACGGAATTTATTTTAGGTTAAGCGATGATCATTGCACATATGCTATAGTTTGATAATATATCTCCCAGACTAAATGTTATGTCTCCAGGGCAAATGTCTACATGCATATGTGTGTGTCAGTTGTCAGCTACATAACAGTCTGGTCAGTCTCATATACTGATTTGTTGTACTTACATATAATGTCTGTCAACGTACATATAATATTAATTGACTGTCATTTAATAGTATACGTAAGCAATATCCTAACAGTATAATTAAGGTCGGACCAGTGACACTCCACACTCTACAGGGCACACTTCACAAGCTACTTATGATATACAAACCATACTCCTGTTTTGCTTGATGATGTTTATATTTTCCTCAAGGAAAAGGAAGTTTTCTTCAGAGAAACTTATTCCAAAAAGCAAGGGTGCCTCTGTCGCCAGTGCGTGTTCATCTCTATAAGTAATCAACAAAAATAATAAATCAATGGTTGTTATCAAAATGTTGTCATTCAAGATATTAACTTATGAACTAGACATAGCAATATTTCAGCCAGTATAAACTATAAAGTAATGAGTGGTATATCAAATAAAACATCCATAGCGAAAGATTTTCAATAAATAGGGACTATGGCCTCCTTTTTAATAACTTATCGAAACATCCTTGCTGAAAAAGTTGAGTCTGACACTCTGGTGCCGGGGTGCCGGAGGTGCGGGATACAACATAGAGAAAAGAGGACATTCCTGCAAATTGATTGTATTTATACTGAAGCGAATGGTTGTAGTTTGAAGGGAAATTGAAATATTTCCATTTTAATTATTTCTTTCTGCCATGACCGACTATCGATATTATGTCGATGAAATATATATAAATTATATATAGTTTATCTCATTATGAATGATTGTACGATATTTTGATTAGAGTTATTCCCCTTGATTCCCGGAAGTTAATGATAATTCTTTAATTACTTAAAAGCTTAGTATTAACCCCGTTGATTTTCAACCAAAGGCTATCCAACTTTTATTCAATAGATTGAGTATGTCACGCGCAATTTGGAGCCACGAAGATGGATATATTGAGATGACCCCATCAGAAACTGCAAGAATTTTCAGTACCGATTCCGTCATGGTCGAGGAAGCATGAAGGCCTATCAAATTAGGATTTGTAACCACTTATATGACATTTGATTTACAGGTATATAGCAGATAAGGACACCTTCATAAGACATTTTCCACAACAATACAAGTAGTGAATAGTCAATCAATAGAGTTTCAAGTCACTATACGTATATTTTATATTTGTAAACAGGAGATCCTAATTTCATTTAAACATGGTAAATATTAAGAAATTTAGCAAAAAAATCCATATTGTTACTATTCCAATATTGATATGAAAAGTTAACATGTTTTTTACCTCGATAATACAAAAAATAATCTAACTGTTACATGAAATATTGAGAATGAATAGCATATGGCGAATTTGGATATATATATTCAACTATTTTGTCATTCAGGTATGCATTGGTTAATATTCTCAAATAAATCCATACCATTAACTCAATCATTTGATTCTCAAATTTGTATTGAAACTCTTGATATTACATTTTATTATAATGAATTACCTAGATATAATGTTACAAGTTTTATCCTTTGTCTGTACCAAGTTCTTTGACAGGAGTAGATCATAGGTAAACCCTTATAACACTCATATTTTTATATTACATTATGTATAAACCCATTTTCTCCAATGTTATAATTAATTTATATGCATATGCTTTAATATACTCCATCAGCATGGCTCTTTTTCTGGACATTCCTGACTAGGACCAGAACTCAGTGGTAACACCATGGACTTTATAGTACTGCCCGGTCACTAGGAATGGCTTTTGTGGGAGAGATATATTGAGGAATCCAAATTCAAATTAAATTCAAATCAATATCAACTGATTTAAATCAAGGAACTGTATATATTGAACTGATATGAATCCATTATAAATTTCAACTTATCATTATCTGGCTATACAGTATCCACATTTTAACTATAAACAAAAACATAGGTACGCATATATACATGTATATATTATATATATACTTAACATTGTCTGTTTTATAATAGAATGTACATATATGTATGCTCATTATTGCCCAATCCCTTATTAAATCTATGATTTAATGAAAAGTGTTTTTGAAATGAAATGAAAAACATATGTACATGTAGGTGTTGTACATACTAAATGTAGAAAAGGTTACATTGTTATATTTACTACCGTCTCTCTTTGGATGCGTATGATAAATATACAATGTATTTGTAACAACGTACAGTTTGTTCACATACCGAATCACCCGATGAACGTCGCAATATTTACATAGTGTGTCAGCAACGCTGTACTAGTGTTGTTTCATAACAAGATCTACATCCTATATGTATTTGTAACATTTTCATTGCATGTAAATGGAAAAATGTCTGATAGGTAAATAACAGTAGCGATTTTGAAACAACGATGAAACTTTATTGTTTAACATTTCTAAGAGTCGGTAGATCTGTAATTAACGTTTACAGTACAAAATAAAATATGCACAACTAGGGTCCTAGGGGGAATCTACATATGGAATTTGAGAAACATCCCTTACAGTTCTGAGAAATAGCGGCTAGTAACAAACTTTAACTATCAAAATCCAAGATAGCCGCCAGGCGGCCAACTTGTTCACCGATCGGTCCCAAAATGCAATATGCACAACACGGGGCCCTAGAGGAATGTCTTACATATAAAAATTGAGAAAGATCCCTTCAGTAGCCTATCTTTCATGTGAGAAGATAGCGGTAATAAACTTTAACTATCAAAATCAAAAATGGCCGCCTGGCGGCCATCTTGTTTCACGGTCCTATCAGTACCCCAAAATATTCAATCAATATGCACAACTAGGGCCTAGGGAAATCTACATATAAAATTTTGAAAAAATGCCCTTCAGTACTTTCTGAGAAATAGCGGTAACAAGAATGGTTAACGGACGGGGACGGAAGGACGGATGGATGGACGGTACGGACCACGGACCACGGACGAAAGGCGATTTGAATAGTCCACCATCTGATGATGGTGGGCTAATACAGTGTCATAAACACTAACTTGGGTAAATATTGAGCTATGGAAATAATAATTAAGACTGTTAACATAAGGAATTAAAGTATATATTCTGGTGGTTCTATCGAAGGATAAAGTTGAGTAGGAGTATCGATATTTGGAATGGACCGCGAATAAATTGGGCATTGTTTAGAATGTTTTGTAAAATAGTTTCTAATATTTACAATTATATGTAGGGAGGATATATTGGGCAATAAGAGGTTGATTGCTGTTGAAATCAAGAAGTAGTTAAAATATTGAAATTCTGATATACTAAGAATTCATCTACTAATATATATACTTAAGCTAGATTTGTCAACGCTTCTGCCAAGATTTTGCCATAGGTCCAAGCAGAACAAGTTTCGGGCTTCAGTCTGAGAAAGTCGGGGTTCCACTGTTGTCACTTTGGGGAATACGGTTACAGGGGTACTGCAGTATACAGACGACTTCCGTAACTAGTTCAAATACAGGTGGTAACGGGGTTTGTTGTCAGTTCGATACATGTTGTTCAGTAACACAGGTCGAATGTGTTGCTTGAAACAGGTGAGTGAGGGGACAGGTTTTTCCAAAGCACTCAGTTCCGTCGTCAAAAAAGGGCGGTGTGACCTCTGTATTGTAGTCACATGTTGTCTCGGTATAGGAAATGTTGATACTGTGTACTTTGTAGCACGAGGATCTGACTGTCACGTGAATCAGCCTCGATACAACGGCGTTTTAACGGTGATTCAGTTGTTTAAATTTTACCTGTAGTAAAATCGTAAACATGGTTGTTAATATGTGAATCAGGAGTCAAGTAGGATTACACATTTATTTTGTAAATATTGTCGGCAGCATTTAGTTTGTGTTTAACTTTGCATTGATCCAAGATAGTACTTGGTAACGGACCGTACTACAGTTGTAGTTGCAGCACATAGTTACAATACTACAGCTAGTGAGTAATGGAAATATTGTTGACAACAAAGTTGACTAAAAATGGGAAAGGATGGAGGCAGAGATTTGTGGACCTGGTTTTTTGTACAAACACATGGGTCTAACCTTTACTGGCCATATGGTTTGGGGTCCATATAGGGGACTTGTTTGCAAATTCCTTTCCAAATTATTCGTTTGTTTTATGTTGAAAGTTCTAAGTTAACATTTGAGATGCAGAATCCGAAGAGGGGAAATCAATTTTCTAAAAAATATGGATAAATTCCCGAGGCCCGAATGGGGAAAAGAAGCATTGTTTTCAAACCATTGTAGCAATATTTAAATTCAAATTTTCGATATTCTGATCCTATCGGAGTTGCTTTTCCTTCATTTCGCTACGTCATTGGAGTTAAACGAAAAGAGGTAATTTTGATAGATCAGAGTATTATTTGGATGAGGTCGCATTTGACCAAGTCAAACTCTTGATGTTTTCCTTCTTCTCAGATATGAAACTGCCACGGACGGTGGCCTTATGGTAAAGCATTTTGACACTAATACCTAGAGGCCTTCATCTCTGACCATATGGTCGTTAATGTTCTCAAACTACTCCAGCTTTCGTCTGCCTCCAAAATTACATATTAATTGGTTATGAATCGTGATACAAAAAGAATTTCTGATACGTATAATCAGTTTACGCATAAACATATTGAAAAATGTCTGGTTTATGCAGAGGCGACTTTTCCTCATATCAACTTAAATTTTAAATATGAATCCCCTTACCTAAGACAGGCTCCAATGAGATCAGCTGCCTTCCCCGATCCGCGTATCAGCAATACAGGGAGTTTTGCTTTGTACAGCTTTGGCCACGTGTTCAACAGTGTTCAGACCTCCCTTCAACCACAATTAAAATGGTCGGTATTTTGAGTTCTGGATAAATAAGTATATACATATATAATAGTAGAGCGGCATAGGAAAAAATCATGCATTTTTTATACAAACATGAAACTTCATCTAATTTGGCATGCGAGTTGCCTAGACTACCAAAACAATATTTAAAACAATATTTAAACCGGGAGCCATTGCAAAGTGTACCTTCTTCCGGTTATTTCAAGATGGCCGTCATTTTTCGTGGGTAAAATTTAAACAAAGTAATGAAATAGTATGCTGCACATCTCAATAAAAAACATGAAACTTGGGCCTTAACGGTTACCTGATATTTGATAGAAATTAAGTTTTAGTTTAGTTTAGTATGTAATTTATTAGCCTACTGATGTCTTTTGTTCACGAAATAGGAACATACATCTAATAGGTCTACATACAAAATTTCATTAAGATTCGTGCATATTTACTCACATTACCGTGTTTACAAGGTTCAATAATTATTATTGCTAAAGGCAATAACTCCCGTAAATAAGTTAGAGTCGTATTAAGCTGAAACATGGTTTGAGATATTTCCAATGTTAGTCTATATGCAAAGTTTCATTAAACTCGGAGATCATATTTACTCTAAGTTAATTTACTGAAGTTATGTTCACAAGAATCATAAATTATACTTGAAAAGGGCAATAACTCCGTAAGTTACAATTGAATCCAGCTAATTTTCAAACTCGTCCGAGATCTTTTTCTATGTTTGTCTACAAACAAAGTTTCATTAAGCTAAGTGCATATTTTTTCAATTTATCATATTCATAAAATTCAATAATTTATAAGTGCAAAGGGCAATAACTCCTTAAGTTACGATCTAATCAAGTCGATTTTCGAACTTCTCCGAGATCTTTTCACTTTTAGTCTAAATAGAAAGTTTCATGAAGCTAGATAGTGCAGATTTATTAAAGTTATCGTATTCACAAGGTCCAATAATAATTATTAGTGCATAGGGCAATAACTCTTATAAATTGCTGTCAAATCAAGCTGATTTCCAAACCCGTCCAAGATCTTTTCAATCTTAGTCTACATACAAAGTTTTCATTAATCTTGGTTTATATTTGCTAAAGTTATCGTGTTCACAAGATCAATAGTAATTATTAGTGCACAGGAAAATAACTCTATAAATTACCATTGAATCAAGACTGATTTTCATACTCTTCCAAGATATTTCCAATGTTAGTCTACACACAAAGTTTTTTCATTATGCTCGGTTAATATTTACTAAAAGATATCGCATTCACAAGGTCAAATATTAATTATAAGAACAAAAGTTAATTACTCCGTAAATTACTGTTGAATCAAGCTGATTTTCGAACTCTTCCCGAGATCGTTCCAATGTTAGTCTACACACAAAGTGAAGATAGATGATATCATTCGTCCACTAAGCATCCTCTATTCTTCCTGTGTGGTGACAAAATTTGGAATCTTAATTTTGTGGTTACATAAAATGAAAATGCATTTCAATTATTCAAACATTTCATAGCTTTAAAGTGACGTTTAGAGATTTATTTGGATTTTGTCATTATCTGCTTGAGATTATTGCATCCAAAAAGGTCACATGAAGTGGGTGATGGGGGATCTCAAGCAACCACTACATTGCAAGTATAATGTTTAAAATTATGCCTGCTGCTCTATTGCATGATCGTAAAAGGCAACTAAATATGGAACCTTCATCTAGTGACTTAAAAAATATTTATAAAGTATTTTAACATCTAGCGTTCACCATAACTGGTTTGTAGTGATAAGAAAGTCTACCTGAATTTTAAATAGCTGAAACACTTGCTTTAAACATGGAAAATCCAGAAGATACTTAGTTAACAGGACAATAATATTTAATCAACTGATTTAATAAAAATATTTGGAAATGATAAACAATAATATTTATTGAATGTGACCTAATTTATACACGTAAACCCAACAAATGTGACGCCTAGGATGTAATAATCTAAAGCAGATAGAGACAAAATACAAATCAAGTGCTAAACCGCTTTGAAATGGTTGAAAAATAAAAATATTTTCATCTCAATAACCACGAAACTAAGAATTACCAAATTTAGTCGCCTTTCACGATTATGCAGTGGGGCTGTAGTGCATAATACCTAACATCCTAACTCAGTTAAGGTCGATGCTTGAAATTAAAAAAACCTAAATGATTTAGAAACTTGCTTTAAACAAGAGGAAACAGCGTATAGCTTCGTGGATAGATGATACCTTACATTGAATATGACATAATTTATGCACGTGACCTAGCCAATGTGAACCTAGGATTCTAGGATGGTAATCATCTTATGCAGGTCATTGCAAGATCCATATGCAGTACTAAACATCAATCTCTCAAGATATAAAATCGTTGACAAATCTTAGTTTTCAGCAGAAAATATTAAAGGTTCTAATGCTAAAATGGAACAAATACTTAACTAGGTCACTGTGACCTACATTTTTAAATTTTCATCAGTTTTTCTGAACTGAACTTCACAAACCCAATATTTACATGCAAAAACATGTTTATTTTATTATTAAACTTATTATCTCTATTCTAATATTTAGTTAATTAGTGACTTCACCAATGAAAATATTCATTTTTCACCCTTTGACCCATAAAAATTACCATGAGCGAAGATAAAATAGCATATAATATGCAACTGACCCTAATGTATCTTCATGCAAAATATTTTTGCTTATCACTGAGCGGCCCGTATAAAAACAGCCCAAAGAGATAACCCCTTCTTTATTACATACATACGTATATATGTGTGTAAGCAAAAGCCAATATGTAGAAATGGCAGCGCAAACACTTACTGCAAAAGGTTACACTAGTTGTTTGTAAATTCTTAAATAGCAGTTAGTGACAATCGATGTAAACCTAAATCCATCAAGAGTTAATAATTGCAATTCCCCTAACTCACTGTACATATCACAATTCCCAAAGGATGATTTTCCCAGACCCCGATCGACCCTCATATTTTTTTGTATACTTTTTGGGGCTTGCGTATCGTCTTTGTGATGGCAACTTTCTATAGAAAGGAAAAATATCGTTTATATAAAGCTAGGTGGGGTAGACGTTTTGTATGCTGGGAAGCTTTTATCAATCTTTACGTGTAGAGTATGATATTTTTCCAATATTTTGATCTAGACCCAATTAAACATCTAAAAAAATGGTCTTTGGGCACTCTGCTGGTAGTACATAAGTCATATAAAACTGTAGACTAATTCTCAGATCCCTGTGGAAAGGCTATTGATCTTCATATGACTGAAAGGCAACGTCTTAAAAAGGGCGCAGCCAAATGTTTTCAAATAAATAACCGCTAATTATGACAATGTTATGAAGTGCAATTTATGGAAATAAAACCGAGCCTAATGATTTGTTTATTTTTTATTTATAGTATATTCACACTAGATATCCTAGTCCCAAAAAACCCCCATTTGAGAAGAAAGACATTTTTTTCCGTAACAGATATTCCGTTAATGGTCAGACTGATTATACGGGAAGGTGGTCCTAATCACTTGAAAACGCTTGCAAATTAAAGAGCGAGAGCAGCAGAGATTCTGCCGGATGAAAATATTAGTTCGTCGGATCATTATGAGCGTTAGAACCACTCGATTTATATAATGATGCTTTACTTCAAACACTATATTCACGCGGATACACAGGGTACAAATATGGAAGCCTGCACAACTGAAGCTGTCAGTATATGTAGGACTTGAAATTTTGAAGATTAGGGTTTTTCTCTTATATTTTCCTGCATATGTGTTACCAATAGAAGTGCATCCGAAACTTCGTGATCCCAAAGTGCCGCGCCCCCTTATTATACATGTATTTTCTCTGTTAAAATATGTTATTAAAACTCTGTAATCGAATCTAGGGGCATTATACTTCACATTCTATACATCTTTCGCGAGTTATCTTTAAGTTTTGTAACGTATATACAAAGTCTGAAAGAAGAAACACATTAAGGTCCCAATAGTTTATATGATCAGCTTATTTACTGTACTTACCAAACACGTGGTATTGGTCAGTTTCAGGGGCTATGTCTTTCATTGCTGACAGTGCCTTCTGAAAGTTCACTAATGGGTCCCCATAATCTGGCTCTTTTCGTTTTAAATGAACAACGTCATATTCCTTGGGTAAAACAGTAATATCAGATACAACATTCTAGGAGTATTCGTTTGTCCTGTAACGATATCCAATTTACACACAACACTCACAGCCACACACATATCTATAAAGAGTTAAAAATAACGATCATTTATTACGAGATGTCAAGATCATTATGAAGTTGTTAAACATCAATCAATTCAAGTAGCAAATTGTTGAAAAACAAAAGTAGTTTTTCCATCTGTATATTTAAAGTATTTAATGCTAAAATAAGTTTAATATATTATCTAATTTAGCCTAAAGCAATGAAAACATCAATTTTTCACCATTTGAACTTAGCCCTCTGAAATCATCTCTCACTGAGTGTGGCAGAAAAAGTTATGTTCCCTGAATGACAGATAATATGCAGCTGATCCTTAAAGTGTCGCGAACGCAAAATAGTTTTGCTTATCATTGAGATAGCAATCGAACGGCAGAAAAGAAAGTAATAATACCCCTCATTTAAGTGAGATATTGGCGAATTAAAGATCAAATTGAAAAAAAGGATAAAAAAAATACTATATACCTTTTCGTATTCCAATCAATAAAAACGTGTCCAGATGGGCTTTTTCTGCATCTTGTAACAAATCGTGACGAATTAAGGTAACATAAAGATACAGTGATAAACCATGCTAATCTTAGTACCATTGTCAAAATTAAACAGATATACAACTTTTTTTCACAGTACAAATATTTTATTCCCCCCCAGCTGTGTCATGATGCGTATATACTTTGTGGCATTGCAACAAATGTATATACACATCGGTTAATTTGGTGAGAGCTGTACAGTGTTGGGTTCCCTGGGGGTCAACTCCCCGAACAATAATGTCCCTCGCACATGAGGGCTCTCGCACAGCATGCGTCAATTTAAACAATAAAATATAATTTTTAGAGCCATTATGGTTAAAGGGAAAAAAGGAAAAAACTTTTTAAGACGAAAATTACTTGTGTATTGAGTATTCTGTTCACATTAAGATTTGGAATTTAATTGTTTTGGTTTAATGTTTTGTAGTGTGGAGTGAATATAAATATTTGTATATACAAACAAAAACTAGCACAAAAATGACACACACACGACATATATAAAGAATTGATAGACAATACACAAACAAACACAAAAAAGATTCAAATCATACATATTTTAAGTACTCACACAACATAAAACATCATACAAACATCCGATTGGCATATTTCAAGAACTATTTTAAAGATATATTTCCAATTGAACCATATTTGATCTAAAATTTCTTCTCAATACATCCATTTTTAATTGACAGGTTTTTTTTCAACATTCATATTTTTGTTAACAAAAACTCACTCAAACCTTGCATATTTATGT
>NW_027187742.1:0-65079 GCF_041381155.1 Argopecten irradians
CACTAGAATTCAGACAAAATTTTGTTTGGCAAGTCCAAGAGTGAATTTTTATTACGAACCATGATCATTGCAAGATCCCTTTTACTGAATGACTTTGTAATTTACATTTATTGAGAATATTGAACGATCACGGTTTCTATCACGTACTCTACACTGATCAATATATAATGTATAATCATACTGAGAAAAATACACCCACTGCATTAAGTTAAGCATTGGTTGTCATGTTTTTGATATGCATTGGTGTGTAACATACATTGGATGTTCTGGAAAAAAATATGACAACAAATGCTTAAATAAATGTACTTAATGTGTTTTTGTCTCAGTATGATTACATATTGGTCAGTGTAAAGTATGTGAAAGAAACCATGATCGTTTATAAAATAACTTTTATCGATGTTTTGCCATTTAACAGCGGAAAACGGAAAACTGACAAATAGCTATGCCTTCATAAATAGGACTCTATTAATGATTCTATACTCTTACATATTGATGTTCGAGGAAAATATAAATACTACATACAAAACAACAAAAAGGCGTTAATAACGAACACGCTTACATCAAATGCATATTTGTTATGTAGTAAATATCATTTTCTGTAAGAGGCATGTAATGCGGGTATCACGAATTATGCTTTTAGCGAGTGAATTTGTTGGTTCCATCGGTTAACTTTTATATCATTTTAATTTGAGTTATTGATTGGTATAATCATACTGACTCTTTAAAAAACGTCAGTCTTATAAAGAAAGAACATTAGAAAACCTGATGGGAAAACAATGATTCATAGCTATAAAATGAGTCAAAAAAGTTGGCTAGAACTTTGTTATGTGTATAAACATAATTTGTGTGTATCAGTATGAATAACTGAGTAGAGAATAAAACAATGTCAATCTATTCAAACAAAGTACATGTAATTACGACAAACAAACAACTGTCTAAACAACAAAAATACACACGAGGAAAAACAACAAATTAGGACAAAAGCGGAAACACACACATGTACATGTAGATTGCACAAAAGACATTGTTCGCAAATAATGTCAGTAAGCTATATGAATGTACAACCTACTCTGATAACCGCCTGTATATAGCGACCGCCTGTCTTTAACGACCGGTGTTTAGACTCTCCGTGAGTTTTTACTATAGAACAGCACTGTGCATAACGACCACCTGTCTAATTTGGATAACGACCGGTAATACTAGCCCCGTCAAAGTTGTCTGATGACCGGTCGCTGAGATCGATTTTACGACTAAGCGTTCCTTTGACCATGATTCTGCCGCTAATTAACTCCCTTTAGCAAGTAATTGGCAGTCATTACTGATGCCCAAACATACAAGACTGCATGTTTCATAACCTAGCGGTCGTAACATTTGAGGTACATATAGGGTTGCTGACATGAGGATGGAAGTTTTAACGGCCGTTTACGCCTATCAAAGACTGAAAATATGATGGTCGCTAGATGCAAATACATATTTATGAAATTCAATCTTTTACCCAGCTTTGTTAATGAAACCACGATCCGCGGGAGATATTACCACATTCATGCCATATGTAACCAAATAGAGGTGGGCAGGCTAGTAGCCTTGCTTAAAGGGGCGATTGTAACCCTATAGAGATAGGCAGGCTAGTAGCCTTGCTTAAAGCCCCAATGATATTATTGGTAATAGATGATTGTAACCCTATAGAGATAGACAGGCTAGTAGCCCTGCTTAAGTCCCACAGGAATATCAACATTAGTGGCGTATATATGATATATGAAAATTCCCGCATGATAATAGCACGGAAGGTGGGGATACGCCGGTTGAAAACCTTGACAGGAGTTTGTCATGTAAATCCGTGTATAAGTCTGGATCCCGGTGCTGAGTAAAACTATAGTGGTCACTTTTATAGAGCTAATACAGAGATATGTAGGTGTTTAATAAACACCAAAGTATATATAATTATTAGCCAGTGGTTTGAATGTTCAATTGTGCACTTTTATGATGGTTTATATAACACATGCCTTAAATCCTTGTACCGATGTGTAGTATATTTTAAAGGCCGAGTAACCGTCATTTTAGCGGGGATTGCAGTTGTACTCAGTTGTTGTTTTATAAGGCATTGGCAAACTAGCGTGACCGAAATATCAGTAAAATTGTTAACTACGCGGCACCTACTTTAGTAGCGACTTACGTGGGATGTTCTGGAAAGCATGACAGGACATCGCACGGTCTATGCACGTGTTTTAAACTAGGTGACCAACTTATTATGTTAATGTTTACCGAATAACGTATGAGTATAGTAGGGACTACGAATGGAATGTTTCTGGAAGGAAATGACAGGACCATCACCGTAGTCCACAAACCTGTTTAATAAACTGCGCAGTATAGTTTGTGCAATAATGTGCATATTACACTGCGGTTCTGTCCAGCCTCAAACCAAGAAGTCCAGTCAGAAAATCAAAAACATATACTATTTTGTTAACCTGCATCAGGCGAAACGGTTAGGCTATATTCTGAATTAGGAATTAGTAAATTTTGACAATTTATGATGAGCTGGGTACTTTGGGCAAGCATTGTCCCAAGGGCACTTGCACAAGTCACGTACCCAATCATTATAAATAGAGGGCCGCAATAGGCCCCAGTCAGAGGGAGATTAGACTGAAGACTGAGACTGAGGTTTGAGACTGGGTACTTCCGCCTCACATACACTTTACATCTACCTACGTCACCGCCTCCTCTAGGGTCACACATTAGAGAGAGAAAGAGAGAACTCTTGTCTACATTTCACATTGAATAAATAAGCCGTCAACAAGCTTTCATCCTACTCCTTGTCGTCATTTCGACCGACACAGCCATCCATAGGACGACAAGGTGGGGTAAGGGGTTTGTTATTTGGTGCTGTGACCAGGATCTTCAAAATGCAGAAGAAAAGAAAGAACCTGAAGACGAAAAAGAGACGACTACAGGTAAGCGAAATTTCTCTACTTTGATAAGTACCTCTAGTAGCTGACCATTTTTAATGTTGTTTAGGTATTAAGTGGTATAATTTGGTTAGTTAGAAACCAGGTACTGTCAGTATACATATTTTTGGAAATATTTAAAAAAAAATATGTCTCTCAATTTAGATGTAGACATGGCCCAATTAACTGAGCGTATGGCAGGTCAAACACAGACAGAACAAAAATCAAAATATGCCCCCAAATCAGAATATTGCTCAGGATTCGCTGACATAAACAGATTCGCATCAAGCTATGGCCTTATTACGTAAAACGATACAGTGAACCCTTTGTTAAAAGATATAAAGGAGGCAATGGACATATCATATGCTGTTAGACAATTAATAATGAAGTTTAGTAAGTTATAGACTTTATCAAATCAAAGAATCAAGATCAGCCAGCGTTACCATCTTACCGTCAATGATAAAATTCTGGCAAAAATATTCATTCCTTGATTTACCTTAGATATCCCATTCATACCCTTTCCAGGTCTTAAGAAGGAATTAGCCGAATTGGATGAATTGCTCAAGAAACCAGATTTAAACCTATTTTCTTATTGAATTTACAGGTACAAAGACATTGTCAAGATGCGCAGTTCATTTCTAACCGTGTTTCTTTTTCTGACCATATTAAGTTTAAGCACTAGTACTGTAATAAGACAAAATGTAATATTTGAGAAAGTTGCTGATGTAACATCAACTAGATCAAAATGGCTTGTAGCTTTTGTTCTTAATCTTAATCCTTACGAAGAAGTTCTTAAAAAGTTAAATACTAGTATGTCAGAAATAACTAAAAGCATCCCAGCAGAGTCAATAAAACACCAAGAAACATCTAGAACGAGATTAGGTCTTAATAACAACCTTATAATACTGAACCATGAAGTTGAAAATTTAAGAAATACACAAGACTTTCTTCGTTCAGAACTTACCGACATTAGGACACTTCATCAAGCCAGAACTAAAAGAGCTTTAATTCCTGTAATAGGTAAAGCACTGAACTTTCTGTTTGGTACTTTAGATGAAGGTGATATTAATACAATCAAAACTAACGTAAACCTCTTAAGACGTAATCAAGTCAATCTTCAGCATGCAGTAAAGGAAAGCTTAACAATAATTCATGCTGCACAAGGTCAAATCACTGATAATAGAAGGAATATAAATGACGTGATTGATACCTTAGAGAATCTAAGAAGCATAGCTCTAAATTTAACAGAAGCAATACAAGATATTGATGAATATTTAAGTACATACACTAAGATCGACAGGGCCCTTAGTGAAGCAAAGGAATTAGTTGGATTAGCTAGAGATTATCTTAATCATTTGAAATCTCAGATCAATATACTATCTCTAGGACATTTAAGCTCTTCAGTCGTTTCACCCCCAGACTTGTACGAACTCCTTGTAGAAGTAAAAAGCAAACTTGACCCAGGTGTTAGAGTACCTTTTGACCCGGAAACTGACCTTTGGGAATTTTATAAGACAGTGACCTGTACGACACTTATTAGTACTGATAGCCTTATTGTAGTTATTTCCATTCCATTAATAGACATGATTGGCAAGTTTGCTGTTTACCGAGCACATAACCTTCCTCTTCCGTACCTTGGATCGAATCAAACAAATATTTTGGCGACTATTATAAGAAGAATTAGAATAATTAGAAGCAGAAGCTCTTGCAATCAATGAAGCGAAAACACAATTGGTTACAATGTCAATTGAGGAAATGAATCAATGTATAAATAGCGTTAAAAACTACTGCAGGTTTCTTAGTCCAATGTATACTATAATGGGAAATAAGAAATGTATTGTTAATCTTTTTATGAATTGGACTAATAATTAAGTTAAAGATGCTCCAACCGCTGACAAATGGTATTTTTTCAATTACAGGAGCAGTTTTACTTAAATATTTTCTTCAGTAGTACAAAATACAAACACTCATCCCCTATGGCCCAGTATTTGACCAATGGCCAATGGATAGTTGTCCACGAAAGAAATAGATCTTTGACACTTTTACACTGAAATGCCCCTATAGACTACCCAAAATACAAATCTGGTACTGGTCAATGGTGACCAGATACCCTATATCTGGTAGTGACCAGATACCCTATTGACACCTTATCCCTTGCGGAAGGTTGTTCTGCATCAAATGAATATATGACCTTGCCCTCATATTATCATTCAGAGAGTAAATACAACCTAACAGATCATTTTCAACAGGTGATTTCAAATTATTATGTAGGCTCCATTGAACTCTGGAAACCAATGACCCAAAGACTACCAAATGTAAAAAAACATTAAGATACCCCATAAACTTAAGCCTATAAAGGAAATCCCCATTGATGAGTTGATAAATGAACTTGACAATTCATTTGATCTTGAACCCATGGAATCTGATTTGCCCCTCTCGACCTACTTGTCGATAGTAGGTGTGGTAGTAGTTGTTGTTATAGTGATATATTTATGTCGTAGGAGAATTAGGGATAAATGTCAGAAATGTAGGTTAGGTAAATGGTCAGTGAAAAGGGGAAAGTCAGAGTCGAGTGTCTCGCAAGCCTCAAGACCCATGCAAAGACACAAAAGTAACCAATCCACAGAAGACATGACAGCCTTAGAAGAATTGATGACAACATACATCAAGGAACTCATCCACCAGGAACAAGAAAACACAGAAAAACCTACACTGATGTCAGGAAATTACCCTGAGGGCGTTGACCTCGCCGAGGCAGATGTAACTGCCCCATCAGGAAGTGGAGGAATTGAATCGGGTAAACAAGACTGCCTTACAACCCGAGTACGAAGTGTAATATACCCAGACTTGAGAAAAGAGCTCAGTCTTCCATAGACAGATATAAAGTAACGTCTTGGTCGTAACAAGACAATGTCTAAATGTGAAGAAGGAAATGATAATGACCCGGTGAAACATTATGCCTTGATATTTAACGATTAAAGATACTTACGAGACAAAGATATACATATAATGTCTCGGTTATTACAAGACAATACGGAAACGTCTTGGTGTTAACAAGACCAACTCTTGTCTGGATATTAACGTTAATCAATTAAAAAAAAAATCAGAATGTCTTAATGCGGATAAGACAAAATGTGACCTCTTCAAGAACCGTGGTGGATGACGGACCTAAGAACATAAAAAAGCTCTGGATATAACTAAATAAGCAGCAACTGTGGAGATAAACTGTGGATTTTTATATAGGAGCAGCCATATTATTACGAATTATTTTTAACGATGAAGTTACCATGGAACTCGGTGACTGTTAAATAGGTTCAAACTAAAATGGACGTGACTGTGAAATAATATTACTGATTTTCAACGACGTAGTTACGATGGAACTGTGTGACTGTTAAATACATTGTATGTTCGAACTACAATGGAAGTGAATGTGAAATATGTTCGAACTACAATGGAAGTGACTGTGAAATATGTTCGAACTACAATGGAAGTGAATGTGAAATATGTTTTAACTACAATGGACGAACTGTGAAATATGTTTGAACTACAATGGACGAACTGTGAAATATAATTACTCGCCAACTTTATGATGTTGTGACCATAGAACTGTGACTGTAAATAAGACTTTATATTGCATGAATATATTTAAAGAGATGTTTATAGTATAGTTTGGTTTGTTTAGTTTTACGTCCTATCAACAGCCCGGGTCATGTATCGGGACCAGGTTTGTTGGTGGAGGTTAGCCGGAGTAACCCGGAGAAATAACCACCGGCCAGCGAGTCCAGTACATGGCAAACTGCCCCTCATGGGATTCGAACCAGCATCCCAGTGGTTGGAGGGGCTTTGTGGTAATTGTCTGGGTCATCTTTACCCACTCGGGGCCAACGCGGCCCCTTGTGTATAGTATAACGTCCAAGGATAATTTACTAATATGTGAGTATTGTACATATACATATTGTGCATTTAAGGTAGTAGAATTTGTAACGTTTAATTGGATAAAACTTCGCGATAAATTAAAAAATATACTGCATGACGCTAATTATGCGAATGAAAGAAGGTTGAAAGGAGAAATGAATGAAATGGCCAGCTAGTTACTATTTAGGAATTTTTTTAAAGGAGGCGGTGTGTTAATTGGAAATGTTAATAACTATTGATTCTTGTTTGAAGAAAGGGGCTTGTTTGATTGTAACCCTATCGAGGTAGGCAGGCTGGGTAGCCTTGCTTAAGCCCCAAGTGATATTATTTGGTGATAGACGATTATAACCCTATTAGAGATAGACAAGGGCAAGTAGCCCTGCTTAAGTCCCCATGAATATCATAATCAGATATGATATTTTGAATAATCCCGCTTAGGTAATACAGTAAGTGGGGGTACCATGTTGAACCCTTGTCAGAAAGTTGTTATGTTATCCGTTTATAATTGGTGGATAACGAGGTTGATTAAAATTATGAGTGTATTTTATAAGAGCTACAAGTATTAGAGTTATTTAATAACAACCATGTATTATATTTATTAGGCGCTGTATTTAATTTCATAGTGCATTATTGTGGTGTATATAATGTTGCTTATACCTAGTACTGATGTGTAGTATATTTAAATGGTCAGTAACGCGGGATTGTTTACTCATGTTTGCAGCCAGAGTTAGGTTGTTGTTTTTAAGGCATGGCCAAACTAGGTGACCGAAATATCAGTAAATATGTTACGGGCACCTACTTTGTAGCGACTACGATAGATGGATATTTTCGTGGAAAGCATGGCACGGACATCGCACGGTCTATGCACGTGTTAAAACTAGGTGACCAACTTTATTAATTAATTGTTACCGAATAGGTATGGGTATGGTAGGGACTACGTGGAATGTTCTGGAAGGAATGACAGGACATCGCGTAGTCCACACACCTGTTTAACTCGCAGTATAGTTTTGTGCAAAATGTGCATATTACAGGCGGTTCTGTCCAGTCCTCAACCCAAGTCCAGTCAGAAAATCAAAACATTTATATTTTGTTAAGCCTGCATCAGGCGCCGGTAAGGCTGTATTCTGAATTTAAAATTAGTAAATTTTGACAGTTTATGATGAGCCTGGGTAACCTTTGGGGCAAGCATTGTCCCAACGTGCACGTGTACCAGTCACGTACCCAATCATTATAAAATAGAGGGCCGCAATAGGCCCCAGTCAGACGGAGACGGAAACTAGACTGAAATTAGACGGACATCAGACGGGAATAAGACTGAGACTGGGTACTTCCGCCTCACCATAGCACCTATTTCACCGCCTCCTCTAGGGCACACACATGAGAGAGAGAAAGTGAGAACTCTTGTCTACACTTTGAATGAAAAGCCGTCAACAAGCTTCTACCCTACTGCCTTGTCGTCATTTCGACCAACACAGCCATCCATAGGACGACACTATGAGATAGTCAAGGGGTGGATATAACGCAACTGATAATCACCGTTGGAGTATCGAGAATGATGGAACCACTGCTAATACCCGGGCAATCAGATCACACATATCACAGCACTGCCAGTACTGTACAGCAAGATTTTGTAGTTTTAAAAGCGACATAGGAATGCTTTTATGATAAAATTAAAGACATTAATTTCTTATAAATAAACCATTTAATTCAAAATCGACGATTTTCATCGTAAACAATGTCTAAAGAACAAAGTATATTTGGCTATGCATCAACTGACTCAGAAAGGATGTGCTCAGCTTTTTAGATTGGGTTGATAATAACAAAAACAATGATTGAAAGTGAATGGTGTCATTTATTTGAGTTATAAATGACAACATAAAAAATTCAAAATTTAGTGCAAAAGTGTGAAGATTATCTGTTGACATATGTATGTAATAACATAAAAAAGAACCCCTTTGAGGTAAAATGGGGCTAATAAGCGCCTTCATTGTTATACAATAATATAATTAATTATGAAAATTACAACCATACGTTCGGTGTAGAACCAATAGAGGATTACTATACACTATATACAAAGTATCAAAACATAACACATAAAAAGCAAATAAGAAAACAAAAGAGGAAGGATGTTAGGCGACTTTATGGTCGAAATAAATCTTTAATATCGCTTAAACTTTTTAAAACTACAACTGAAAATTTTCTCTGTAAACAATCTGTATGCGCATGGTGCTGCCAAGGTTATACAACTGTGACTTTGCATGTTCGAGTTACCTCCCTTTTTCACTTAAGCATTACCTCCTTACCTCCTTGCAACGGTTTTGGATAATATAACAATTGGTCATAGCTAATTACATTTATGTTGTAAAATAGGGTTTAATATCAACAAAACCACGATTAAAAGTGAAAGAAAAAGTCATTTATTTGCGATATAAATGACGACCTAAAATTCAAAATTTAGTACAAAATTGGAAAGGTTAACTGTTGACATATATATGCAAAAACAAAAAAGAACCTATTTTATACAAAGTTGGGCTAAAAATAGCGCCAACCATATCCCTGGGCAACTAGATATCTGTTAAACTGTCCAGTTTATATCCCACATCTACATCCAGTCTACACTGTAACTTCCTACTGACATTATAATGTGATTTGCAAAACTATGTCCTTGTGATCAGAAAAAAACTATTTCTCACACAAAAAACAACAAACATATCAAACATATCGTAAAGCCTCTCAGAGGCCTCTAACCCCGCGAGAGCTTTACCTGACTAGATTTTTTGGTCATCGAGTACATTACCCCTACATTATGATATGGATTAACTCCGTCGAGTTCCATAGCAAACGAAATGCCATTCTTGTCTCCATCAAAATATCCATAAGTGCCATACAGTTCCTTCCATGCTGGTGAGTGATGTAGATCCCACATATCCATGCTTGGATTAATGTCTTGGTCCAATAGGTACGTAAATAAACTTACTCTTGGACACCAGTTTCACGAGAGGAAGAAGACGAATGGGGATAGTAACGATCCTGTCCACACAAAGGACAGATATCAACTTCAGCATATGTGTACTTTGAATTGTCCGATAAAGTATACAATCATTTGGACAAACACTGTAAATTTTCTTTTTTTATCAGGAATGGGTCAATAATTTTTCTTCCTTCGTTGTACGAAGATGGTCAGATGTTGTCAATATCATTCTGTGTTGTTTTTTTATCTTTAGATTATGAGTAAAAGTATTTTTGCTCATGGTAGGGTGGCTAACAAACATGTGAAACTGATAGCAGAGCCATGATAAGACTGTCAAGTTGGAATTTTTTAATCTTCTTAATAGCAATACCGACATTGTACTGGTTCATATCACATGACGTATCATCTTCTGTCTTGTCTGGGTCCTCCATCACTTGTATCAGAATCTGTATCACTACCATATTCCTGTTCTTGGTCAATACATGTACTGCTGAAACCATCATCCTGATCTTTGAAAGATTCTTCACTTACATCAGAAGTTGTATCAGAGTCTTCTGGCCCTTCTTCAAATTCATTGTCGATGTCAGCGCTGTGGTCAAAATCTTTTGCCCTGAAAAAAATGCAAACACTACATTAATTTGAAAAGAAAAAAAAACAATTTTTAGACATGTCTTTGTTTTCAATTTTCTTCACAGCAAATTTTAATCTTGTAACTTTTAATATGATAATAGGTCGTCCTTAAAAATGTACTTGCTGTTTCGCGACCAACCCAGAGGTTCTTTTGACAATTTTCATCAAATTTATTTTTTTTCGTTGAATTTTGTCTTTAGTGTCAAATTAACCAAATACCTAATATAAAATTACCCGTGTCTAGATTTCAAGCCCTGGTTTCTTCTAAATAAATACTTTCATAGCATTTACATAACACATAATGGCATATAAAATGTCAAGGAAATTATCGTATTTTTCTGTGACATATTTGAAATGAAAATAATTATAATAGGCAATTAGGCATGTACCCTTTAGCTGTAAGCTGAGTACCATTACTTTCAGTTTCAAGTCAAAAGCAATCTCAGATTGTTATGTGTAGGTTCGACTTACCCGTCGTTTCTATCGTCATCTCCATCCTTTGTATTGTTAATATTATCCCTACCATTATTATGGTTATCGTCTTCAAACTTCTTTGACACATTAAAACTGTCTTTGACGTCGACGTAATCAGTGACTTCAGTGCTACTACTAGTTGTATCACTGTCGGTATATAATCCGTAATATCTGACATGCTGTATTGATTTCCGGTAATCGATGGGTTTCTGTTCGTATTTACATAGTTGACAACCACAACGTCTCTTTGAGGCACTCATACCACGGCCAGATGGCCGCTAGGAAGTCACAACAGGCATATTTTTTCTGTATCGTCGAGTACAATACAGCGCTTAAATTGGACCACATGTTCACATTGTTCAAGCGTTTTATAGACGTTACACAATACACATAAGTTGATGACGTATCCAAACGAGTACTCCTGTAATTGTCACATGACTACTAACGGCGGTAAATTTTCAAGCATGCCAACTTTCACACAGTTGCAGACTTCGCTCAGCCCCGAAGGCGAGAAAGTTATTACAGGTAAGGTAGACTTGTATTTTAAAACGGAATATCGAAAACATGACAACTACATGTAACGAACCCCATGTAACGAGCGTATGATTCTCTGGCTGTATATAATTCAGTTCCTTTCCGTTTTCGGAAGGGAGATAATTCCGTATATTACAAACTCCAAAGAACGCTGATCATAGTCACTTAGGCGCTCCATTCCCTCCCGAAGCCTGATCCAATTGTAGCCAGGTGTTGTTTACATCATTTTAAATCATCGCGCCAGTGGTCATTTAAATGTATGTAAAGTGTACGTGCCGCACGGACCACTTGTCCACACTCTATCACCGGCCTCTCCTCACCGCACTCTCACTTCACCCCTCGACAGGAACGGACGTCCCTGTCGAACTCAACCCCAGCATTCACCATTGTCACAAAGAGCCAAGAAGCCCTGGTAAGTATCTGTATGAAAGTGTTCATTAAACGTATTCATCATGTAAATATAATATGTCCATTTCTGTCTATTTATATCATCGTGTGAATGACGTGTGAAAGAACTTATACTTTTATACTTTATCTGCTTTGCAGGTCTTCGTACCAATAAATATGTATTTGTACCAAAGACAGCGTCCCTTATTATTTTGGGAACCCATGCTACAAATTGGCGCCCAACGTGGTTTGGTATTTTGTGGAAGACCAGGACTGCGCCGACAAACCGGAGCAGGTGCCCGCCATAGCGGTGGATCCGCGATCCGTTTGGGAGGATCTGTGACCCGGAAGTGACCTTTGTCAGTGTGTGTTTCCGTATCGTCCTGTTTCGACGCCAAGAATACGGCAGTTCGTTAGTGTTTGGTTGTATAACGTGTATCGTACCAAGTTTGGTTGAAGACAGACTGTACTTGTGACAGGATGATCACTTTGATATCGTCACGTGTGCTTGCGCATATGTGCATTTGATAATTGGTGATTCGCGAGCGACTGTTGTTGGCATTGCTAACGTGTGAAGTTATAGACATTCAAATACTTTATTGTGATTAATAATTTGATTTCTATTTTAATTTTGCTATTATGTATCAATAGTTATTCGTAAATCATATATAACTTTGAATTGATATAGTCATTAGAATTAATTACAAATTTGACACATTTACACATTAATTTTTTGTAACTGTTGTTGATTTCAAAATTGACTTCAGTAGCCTAATTTCAATTTCGCATTCTATTTTGCGAAATTAAATTGTCCTCGTGTTTCCCAGCTTATCATGTACTTTGTATGATTATTATGACCATAACTGTCAGGATGCTTGTGTGGGTTTGTGAGTGATATTTCATGTATTCATTGTTCTAGTTTTCTTGCCAGGGCTGGAAGGATTTGATCACTGTCACCGAGCACCATCATCATCATCATCATCATCATTGACTCATCATCATGATAAGTTACCTCCCTTGCACTATAACCTGCTTCCCGAATGCACATCATAGAGTAAGGTAAGCATGTATGTATATCTGCATTGATCCTGTTTTCAGCTGTGTTTCATCATATTGTCATAGTTATTCATTGATTTGCACCTGGCTGCCTACTCTTGGTAATTCTTGTATATTAATTTTGTAATTGTTGTTTACTGTTGATAGTTGTCATTGATATCTATAACTAGTGTTATCAACAGGGGCAAAATATATTTTGTATCCACTTTTGTCAATTTGGACCTCAGATAATTCTAATGAGTTTGGGTAAGTTGGAGAAGTATTTAGATAAACCAATTGAATCCCCACAAAGGTTATTTAGTAGACCTATACTTGTAACTAGTAGTAAAGGTTTTTCTTTATTTAGGAATTTGGATTTAATCAAATGTTTAGGGTTCGAACTAGAAATAAATTGTTGGCCTGGAGCAAATTTCAATCAAACTTATAATTGGCTAAAGTCAAATCTTGCTGGTAAACAAAGAAAGTATGGGGATATCACATTATACATCTGGATAGGTACGTGTGACTTAACCAGCAAGAAGGGCAAATTTATAGATCTCGCTCAAAACAGCGACAAGGAGTATGAGGAATTTATTCATTTTCAAATTGATAGGATTGTATTATTTGTTAAGAACTTTTCAACAATCAAACTAATATTTTTAGATATTCCTCCATATTCAATTGTATCCTGGAATACTTATAAGGGTCACCAGTGCCCTGATTTGTTTATAGATCAGGATAGGATTCTGGATGGCAGAATTACTTTGTTAAACAATTACATTCAGGAGGTAGACCAACAATAAGGTGTAAAATCTCTAAATTTTAGAGCAGACCTTTTGAAATAGCAGAGAAAAGGCAGGAACCTGTGGTTAATTTTGAGTTATTTAAAGACGGTGTTCATCCCGGCAGAGTTTTGGCTCGGGTATGGATGAAGCGTTTTGTCTCTAAAAATTTTCATGATTGTGTATGATTGTTTATTTTGCATTTATTACTTATTGTAAGCTTGTATGTTGATATAACCTGTATATATATATGCAGTTATGTTCAGTCCAATAAAGGTGGATCATGATACAGTAGGTATGGATGATGGGAAGGGAGCTGAAGTAGCTTCTGGCGGTCCAGGGGATAAACAGGTTAAACCTGGGGTCAAAGTTGATCCCGAATCACCTACGATGTCTGATGATGACATGATTAGACATCTCTTGTCCAAAGGGAAATATGTTATATCCACTAAGGGTACTGTGGATGGAACTGGTGTTAAACTATCAGTTATTCCCCCCTTGGATAGAGGGAGATCTAGTATTATTTCATTTTTAAATAGCACAAGTAATGATGGCACTTCATCATTTTCGGGTAATAGGTCCCATACTGTACCCAAAATTCCATCATTTGCTAGGGATGACCCTCCCATGAAAGGAGACATATCCTATATGGAGTGGAGATTTGAGATCAGGAGTTTGGACAGAGATCCAGATGTCTCTCCCAGCTTGTTGATTCTGGCAATCCGTCGGTCGTTGCGTGGTACTGCGCGACGTATGGTTATGACGTTAGGGGAGGTGTCTACTGTACCTCAGATTTTGTCCAAATCAGATTCTTTATTTGGCGATACATCAAATCATGGTATGGTCATGCAGGAATTTTTTAATTCAAAGCAAAGACCTGATGAGTGTGTTGTCAATTTAGGGTGTCGATTGGAATCACTATTACACACAGCGATAGATAATGGTTCCTTACACAGGTCAGCAAAAAATGATCTCTTGCGTCACAAATTTTGGACGTCATTATACTCGGATCAGTTACGGAGTCAGACTAGGCACAAATATGACTCAATTACGAGTTATGACCAACTATTGCGAGAAATCCGCATGGTGGAAAAAGAAATCAATATTTCTAAACAGGATACTGTACATTCCACTGATAACAAGAAAAAGGTTAAGAGCCAGAGTCACTCTGTTACTTGTGAACTTGAACAGCAACAGGTAACTACTAATCCTTCAGAGATTAGCAAGGACTTTCAGAATAAACTCAAAGATGTTGAGGACAGACTCTCGGCTAGAATCGATCAAAAAATTTGATCAGATTTTCTCCAAACTTGGTAATGCGGAGCATGGCAAATTAGGCCAAGGTCATAGAAAGGGTAAAGGACAGAGGTCAAATAGAGGTCGTGGTTACCGGGGTAACCGAAACAATCCTAAATCAGGTCAGGATAAGGGTAAGTCCAACGAGCACCGAAACAACTAGCGGTCTCTGCTAGTGGCCGCGTAGAGACCGTCAATGAAGGTCAAGGTCAAGGTCACACTGATATTTTGAATCGTTTGGTAGGAGTATCCAACGAAGGTCATGTGGTCATTGAGGGACACAAAGTCAAGTGTTTGATAGACAGTGGATCTTCCACTATGTCATATGGATTTTATAAGAAGTTGTCCAATAAACTTGAGTTACAGGATTTGAATACACTTGCTGTAGATATAACAGTGGCCAATGGTTCTAAGTTAAATTACTTATGAGTCCATGGTTGTTAACGGTATGGTCCGGGGTATTGACCCGGGTACTTCAAATCTCGTTACAGAAAACTTTTATGATACTAACCTTAAGTATACAGTCTGCCCCAGAGTTGTTAGGGTTAGACAGAATGTGTCTAGTGTCAAGTTACCTGTGAAGATCTGTAATATTACAGCGAAGCCAATAGTTATTAACCCGAGGGCAACCCTCTATCTTGCTAATGAGGTTAAAATTGTTGATAATCTGGCTTCAGATTCACAGGTTGACTCTCCAGTGTCCTTACTGGGTCTTCATGTTGACACACAAAATCTTTCTGAGGCGCAGCTGTTGAGGGTTCGTCAGGTTTTAGGTAATTGGAAGCATGCATTTTCCACCAGTGCTTTTGATATCGGCTGTACAAACATTGTTAAGCACAAGATCGACCTCATCGAGGAAAGGCCTTTTAAGCAGCCTTACCGGAAAATACCTCCCGGCATGTATGAGAAAGTGCGACAGCATATACGTGATATGCTGGAAGCTGATGTTATTACGGAGAGTAAAAGTCCATTCTCTAGTAATGTGGTACTTGTTCGCAAGAAAGACGGTAGTCTACGTTTTTGTAATGATTACCGTATGTTGAACTCTTGTACGCGCAGAGATGCATATATTTTACCTCGATTCGACGACACCGTGGATACTTTATGCGGGTCGCGATATATTTCGAAGCTAGACCTTCGTTCGGGTTATTGGCAGGTCGAGGTAGACGAAGCTGATAGAGAGAAAACCGCATTTTCCGTGGGCAATTTGGGTTTCTGGGAAACCAAGCGGATGGGTTTTGGTCTCACCAATGCACCAGCTACGTTCCAGCGTTTGATGGAAAAGTGCATGGGTGATATGCATCTGCGCGAGTGTCTCATCTTTCTGGACGATATTTTGATATTCTCCAAAACCTTTGACGAACACCTCGTAAGGTTAGAGTCCGTATTCTCAAGACTCGTACAGCACGGCTTGAAACTTAAACCATCCAAGTGTGAGCTTTTTAAGTCTTCAGTGACATATCTCGGTCATGTCGTCTCAGAGTACGGTATAGAAACAGACCATAAAAAGGTGTCTGCTGTTAAGGATTGGCCCGAGCCAAAGAACGTAAAGGATTTACGTCAGTTTTTTAGGATTTAGCGGCTATTATCGGCGATTTTTAAAGGATTGTGCCAAGGTAGTCCAGCCTCTTAATAGTCTGCTTCAAGGCCATGACTTGAAGAAAAAAACCAAAACGGCTAAGTCTCGAAAGTTTAAGACTAAGGCTAAAGCCAAATGGGTTTGGGGTACACCCCAGCAGGAGGCCTTTGATTTGGTTAAACAAACACTGACGCAACCCCCTGTTCTGGCATATGCTGACTTCTCAAAAGATTTTCTTGTACATACAGATGCCAGTTCTTTAGGCTTGGGTGCAGTTTTGTACCAGGTACAAGAGGGAAAGGAGAAAGTAATTGCGTATGCGAGTCGGGGGCCTTAGACCCAGTGAACGGAATTATCCGGCACATAAATTAGAATTTCTAGCATTGAAATAGGCGGTTACAGAGAAACTTCATGATTATCTCTATGGTAATAAGTTTGAAGTTGTCACAGACAATAACCCCTTAACTTATGTGCTGGGTAAGGCCAAGCTGGATATACTACCGGTCAGAGGGTGGGTAGCAGCGCTAGCCTACTATGATTTCACTCTGAGATACCGAGCTGGGAAAAAACCTAGATGCCGATGATCTCTCTAGAATGTCACAGGTCCAAACCGATTCTGTTCATGCCATATGCCAGTCTGTGGTGTCTAACTTGCCTCCATTAGCGGACAGTGTATCGGACGTTGCCGTAGCTCATGTGGCCAGTGAGTTTGCGGTGGAATCTGATACTATTAGCACAGTGGACTGGAAACAGGAACAACAGGTGGATCAGGACATTGCTAGGGTTTCCGATCTGGTGAGAACCGGTTTTCATCCCAGGGGGGAAACATTACAGAATGAGTTCCCATATGTGCAAAAACTTTTAAGAGCTTGGAACAAATTGTGTTTGCGAGATGGTGTTCTCTATAGAACCGCTTCTCTCGATGGTCAGAAAGTAAATCAGCTCGTCCTTCCAAAGCATTATCATTCCCTAGCACTTAAGGGTGTCCATGATGATGTTGGACACCAGGGAAGGGAGAAAAGTCTTTGGTTGGCACGTCAACGCTTTTACTGGCCTGGTATGGAGAAGGATGTAAACACTAAAGTTGACACTTGTGGCCGCTGTTTAAGACGTAAGACTCCAGTTAAACCGGTTGCTGAGTTGGTGCCAATAGAATCCTCTAGACAACTTCAGATACTCTGTATCGATTTCCTCAGTCTTGAGAAATCCTCAAGTGGTTATGAAAACATTCTGGTTATAACCGATCACTTCACTAAGTATGCGCAGGCAGTGCCATGTCGTAACCAGACAGCACACACAACAGCTAAGGCTTTGTTCGAAAAGTTCATTGCCTACTACAGCTTCCCTGAGCAGCTTCATAGTGATCAAGGGCGTAACTTTGAGAGTAAGGTGATAAAGGAGCTGTGTAAAATCGCAGGGGTTCAGAAGACCAGAACCACTCCTTATCATCCTCAGGCAAACGGCTCAGCCGAAAGGTTCAACAGAAACACTGCAACCTCGAGGAGCATGAAAAAAGACTGGACCTCTTATATAGCGCCCCTGGTTCAAGCCTATAATGCAACAAAGACCGATGCCACCGGCTATCCACCACATTACTTAATGTTTGGTTGGCATCCTCGATTGTCAGTAGACGCGTTTCTTGGCTTCAACCCAGCCGAGCAACAGGAATCTGTGGACCCGTCATCCTATGTTGGTAAACTACGGGGCCGCATGGAATTTGCATACGAGACTGCCCGTCGTACCGCATCTAAAAGAGCTGCTCAGAACAAAGACCGATACGACCGGTCAGTTCGAGAGTCAAAGTTGTAGGTTGGTGACCGTGTTTTGGTACGCAAAACTGGTCTCAAGGGAAAGAATAAATTGGCTGAAAGGTGGGAACAGGAACCCTATTTGGTGACTTCTATTCCAAATAGTGATATTCCGGTCTATAAGGTTGCACCCGAATGTGGTAAGGGATCGAAACGAACCCTTCACAGAAATATGCTGCTTCCTTTCCACTCAATTCCAGTGGACGTTCCTCCTAAGGTAGCTAACCGTAAGGTTAACCGACCAAAACAGTCAATCCCTGAACGACGACATAGTCCAGACCCAACTTCCACATTTGAATCTGATTCAGAGTCAGATACTGAGCTCTGTCCTGTTGTAAGAAAACGTACAAGACAGTCGAGAAACCGTAAGCCCAGTGAGGTAGGCCTTAGTCCAATTCCCCGACCTAGTCGATCCACTATCGATTTAGGTACGACTGGACCTAACGAACCTGTGTCACCACAGGAACTTCATATCGACCCTCCGGAGAGTCTCTACTCAGCCACTCAGTCTACGGAACACCCTATTGATGATACCATCAGTGTTGTGGACGAGATTGAGGTTGATGAGAGCGTGGTTTCTCAACCTGTTCCAAGGAGGTAAACTCTAAACCTCCAGAGCGTTGGGGCTATACCGTTTCCTCTATAGCAGGTGTGAGTAAAGAGTCAGGGGAAATCTTTGTGTGATTAGAACTTACACAATATCCAATTTTATCCAATACTATGAGTAGCCTCCCTTGGAAAGTTGATACCGACTGGTAGGGGGTCCCCCAACCGTTGGAGATTAAGTTCCAGAGTGGGAATGTATTTTTTTAATATGTCATTCTATATTTTATCTTGTGATCAACCTCATTTTATTGATACCATGTTTTTTTATGTATTAGTATCCTTCCAGATACAAGCAACCACCACCTGTTGTCAGGTATGGGGCCCCCAAACCGTCAGCAGTGGTGTGTTGTAGTACGATGGTGGGTGTGTTATTTCGGTCGTAAAACCAGAAAGAATTATAGTGAGTTTCATTTTGTTAACGTTACACATGCCATCCAGAACTAAGACTGCTTTATTCTTTAAGCCAGTAGAAATGTTCTATTATTAGCATGTCCCATTTAAAGGTCCCTTCTGCAAAGATGGTCCCTGTCTCTCCTGTGCTATTGCTCCTAAATAGGGTTCCTTTATAGAAAACTATACCTATATTAGTTCCTATTTCTAGGGCACTACCAGTTCTAGAGCGGTAGTCTCCGTGATATTTTTATCGTTAAATTATCTTTAAAAATGTCCTATTGAGAAATGCATGGTGTCATTTTACAAAGCGGGGGAGTATGTAGCCAGGTGTTGTTTATATCATTTTAAATCATCGCGCCATTCGCCATTTAAATGTATGTAAAGTGCACGTGCCGCACGGACCACTTGTCCACACTCTATCACCGGCCTCTCCCCACCGCACTCTCACTTCACCTCTCGACAGGAACGGACGTCCCTGTCGAGCTCAACCCCAGCATTCACCATTGTCACAAAGAGCCAAGAAGCCCTGGTAAGTATCTGTATGAAAGTGTTCATTAAACGTATTCATCATGTAAATATAATATGTCCATTTCTGTCCATTTATATCATCGTGTGAATGACGTGTGAGAGAACTTATACTTTTATACTTTATCTGCTTTGCAGGTCTTCGTACCAATAAATATATATTTGTACAAAAGACAGCGTCCCTTGTTATTTTGGGAGCCCATGCTACACAATGTAATGACTGCTCGAACAAGATACGTTTTTAACCTTTTCTGTGAAAAATATTGTATGTAATATCTTTTAATTGATATAAGTTTTGTGAACTAATTCCCTTCATAAAATATTTTTTTTGTAAAAAATCACGATGTTATATGAAAAAACGCAAATGTTCGCAGCATTTTCAAACCGCTGTTTTTATGTTAATATTATAATGGAAATTGATGAAAAATTATAAAGATTAGACAGTGCGTTATTGTGCTTCTGTATGTCTAAAATAAAACCCAAATGAAATTAAGCAATGCAAACAAAATCGGCGAAAATGTTCATATTTCACGATTATATATCGTCAGCTAGTATAGTATATTTATATGTGTGTGTTTCAGGTTCCCTGAAATGCCACTTTGTGCATTTTGAAGGGTATTCAAAGGTATTAAACTGATGATATAAATATTTTTTTGGCTGATTGATTTTCTTGTGTTCAACTTCACGCAAGTAAAATTTTGCTGAACATATGTAGAAAAATATAAACGTGCCTACAACTCGCCACTAATGCTAATGCTATATATGATAATAATAAACCAGAATTTATATTTGGTTGAGCCTTGAATCTATATTTAGTACTACATGTATAGGTTTCTGGCTGGGCATTATAAAATGTTAGTGAAAATTTACTACTGATTGAAAGTTGATATATTATAACCAGACATTACATTTGGAGTCAATAAAATTGTTAGGGTGACAACAGCAAAATGAATTAAATCTAGGGTCAGTCAGGCCAGGGAATATGAAACGTGCATATTTTTGATATTAATTAACAGATGATCTTATTCTACTTTTGATTAATTTTACAGATACTGGCCTCTCTGAAGCAACCCTGAAACAGTTCAGGGAAAATGATATTTTGGATTTTTTTTTAAAATGTCATGGACCGATCCTACGTCCGACGGTTCATCGAATCAACTTCAAGCATAGAATTTTAACAAAACCAACAAGGTACAAGTGCACGTGGTGACACAAATTGCATAGAACAAAACCAAGGTACAGCGGATCATAATACAATTAAAAGTAGTACTGTTACTGATCGACCTGCCAATGATATCGATTTTACAGCTGAACAAATGCTTGAGAAGAAAAGCCAAAGGGGAACACAGACTGAGGCACAGAAGTATTTCTGTCATTTGATTCGAGATGCTGCAGAATCAGCAGGTATTTTGAGGAAAGCAACACCAATCAGTCTTCTTTCAGGTTCAAGAAAATCACTTTTTATGGAAAAAGTTTTATGTGTAGCTCCATAGCTTGAAAAAAAAGCAGAGAGAGGTGTTTTTAAGGCTTGGACAGGTACTTCAAAACAGAAGAAAGTACTTAGTGGATAAAGAGGCTGGAAGGAGAACAACAAAAACCAATAAACCGCAACCAATAAAAGTGTCAAATGTGTTGTGTCGTGATCATGATGATCAGCAGTTTAAACTTGGAGATCACCTTTACCTGTTGTACAAAAATTATTCTATTTAACTGGGACAAGATATTCTTGTGGCTGATAATACTGAGCATTTTGTTGAAGTTGTTCTTAAGTCAGTGAAGGAAGTAAATTTCAGCAGAGTTCATGAAAACTGGAACATTTGAGTGATTTAAAAAAGGTTTTTTTGGAGGAAAGATCGACTTTCAAAAATAAAACCAAGTGTTCAAAAGTCTGCAGTTACATCTAGATCTGCTACGGTTACATCTGCTTCAGTTATATCAGTGCCAGTTACTTCTGCGTTGCCAGTTACTTCTGCGGTGCCAGTTACTTCTGCGGTGCCAGTTACTTCTGCGTTGCCAGTTACTTCTACAGTGCCAGTTACTTCTGCGGTGCCAGTTACTTCTACAGTGCCAGTTACTTTTGCGGTGCCAGTTACTTCTGCGGTGCCAGCTACTTCTGCAGTGCCAGTTACATCTAGATCTGATAAGTCTAGGGTTGCTTCCAATTCGAATACCATCGCCAACGTACGCGTGCAAGAAAAGAATGAACAAACAAATACAAATGTGCATGGTTTTAAAGAAATTGTTCTTATTGAATGGGGGAAAAGTGAAACATACTTTGGTGTTACAAAACCTGATAAGTACACCAGCCATATCATAGTGCAAAATTGTTCAAAACCGTTTGCAAAAATCACAGGTAAAGGAACTAAAATAAAAGTTTCCCTCGATGAAGTAATGATAAAAAGACTTTGAGGTAAATCCCAATATGCGGTTTTGTGTATGGCACATGCCACTCTTCAACAGCCTTATGCAACATATTCCAGCTGGGAAAATGGGAGCGCTGCAAATTCGCGATACAAAACAATTCTTGGCAAAATATGAAAAAAAATCCTGGAGTATTTAGCAGTATAGAGATTTACCTTGCTCCTTTGAAGTTTGAAGTTGCTATATTGTTGGAAGTTTTTTGTTTGATCACCCAGTTAATGCATTTTGTTATCAATGAAATTAATTTTGAAAGTATTGAACATTTTTGTGTTACTTGTTTTTAGTTTTTAGGTCTGGCATGTGCACACTTATGTATAATACTATTATGAGTGATATACTCGTGATCCATGTACGTACTAGTACTACATATATATAAACTAGGCCAAAAAAAAAAAAAACAGTTTGTCTGATGTTTAACTCTAACCATTTTTTTATAATTATTCCAAAAAGAAACTTCTTCTTACCTTTTCAAGGAAAAAATTAAATCCTTAAAACATAATTAAATATATTATTCTTATAACTACTATATTAAAGCTAAACTGATTATGCATATTACATGTACTTGTCCAAATACTGAAAGTGAAACATGGGTAGGGTTACATCAAACAAATTACATTCTATTGTTGGTCTGTATATTAATTTTATTGAATTTAATACACATCCATTACATGTGCAAAAAAAATAGTTTTCGTCGTTGGTGATAAAATAACTGCCAGATCTGCATTTTAAATATTATATATGATCTTTATCAGCTGGATGTCCATCCTCATCCTGATCTCCAGGGCTTGAAGTACTAGGATACGTATTGTACAAAACACTAGTTACTTGTATTCCGTAGCTGAAATTATCGAGCATGACAATTATTATATCAAAAATCACACTTGGCTAGAACAAAAACATCACATGCATATATATATACAAGGAATCAATGTGAAGCTTTTTTTTGCCACTGGCAGCATATATATATATATATATATCAGATTTATTTTTAGGAATTACAATATGCATATGTACATCAAATGAAATTTTAAGTACCCTTACTTAAATAAATTAAGTGACTACAAAAAGAAATGCATAGGGTTATTTTGAGTGCTCTTAAAAAGGGTGCAAAATGATTTAAGAACACTTACTTAAAATTATATGACCATTGAAAGAAACGTCTTTTGGATATTTTAAGTGCACTTAGTTGAGGAGTTCTTGTCCTGAAATTGCTCTCAATATACATGTAATTTTCAAATAAAATTTTAAAGTACCATTAATATTGTATAGTTTAAGTGTAATCTAAGTGTCCTTGCTTTTTTTACATCCTTATTTTTAAGTGTGGAACTATTTAAGAGCACTTAAAATTTATCTAAAAATTGCAAAATTAAGTGTCCTTATATTTTTCCTTTTTAAGTACATATTGTGATTCTTAAATTTCTTAAATTAAAAACCTCCAATTAAAGTGTCCTTAACTTTTAAAGAATAAGTCTCTTTGATCCGAATTTAAGGACCCTTGAAGTATCAATATTAAGGGCAGAAATTAAGACAAAATTAATGACAAATTTAGGAAAAATTTAAGGGAAAATTAAGTGCTCAATTTAATGGTGATTTAAGGGCATATCCTGCAGTAGTGATAACTGGTACAATGCTGGACATTTGAAGAATAAGGTTATACAGAATACATAGGATTCGACTTTTTCCAATGACGGGAAACTTAAATTTGTTGACATAAATATAAGGATTGATAATCAATCTTGTTGTTTGCATTAACTGATGAAGAAAGTTATTTTTGTGCAAATGGTACATGAACTGCTTCGCATATCACTTCATTTGCACGAGATCAACTTTCTTCATCAGTCAAAGAAAGTAACGAAATTAGCAATCATTGCTTAATAATATACACTGGTAGGCAATGTTTTCGTCAAGTCTTATGTTTCAGTTTTGCCTCTTGTTTAGCTTTTTCTTTGATACAATTTTCTGTAGCACATATTCATTAATTCTTCAATATCTAAAATTAATGCACAGTATATGAAATAGTACAAATGCAGTGTATTTGCATGATTTGACTTTCTGATTTCTATTTCATTTAAAAACATAGCATTTCTATTGGTGCAAAATATTACGAAAGAATAAAACCATATGGTTGATTTTATATAGAACTGAAAAGGTAAGCACACTTCCGGACTATTTTATTCGTAGTATGTGACCAGATATTTAAACTGGAACCCAAAACTTCCTGGTCTATTTAAAGCATTACGTGAAGTATGGTAATAGGGGTCGCGTACAGAGGCCTATATACGTTTCTCCTCATACCTTCAGGTGTAGTATATACATTTGTATATATTGCACTGGTGTGAGGGAGACGGTTCCCCGAGATAAAGTATGCCTTCCGAGGACGAAGCCCGACGGTTACATAATTTATCAAGGGGAATAGCAAGGGCAATAACGTTAACTTGAAACACTTTGAATACCAACATGATCATACACAATTTTAAGATTGAATAAAGTGTTATGTAGTTTATGGCATTGCATTAATATTCGTTAATTGTGGAGAATTGTTGGAAGGCAGTTTCCCTGTATGCAATGTGGCGTGTTTGAATGTCTTTATTTCCTTAAAAAAATAAAACGTTTTGCCAACACTGTTAAAATTACATCTTTGCTTCGTAGGTTTGGTTTCGGTAAAATTTGTTGATTTTCAATCATATTTAAAGATGCTCCTCCACTGACAAATAATATTTTACTCGATAAAAACCGTATTTTTAAAAATAATATGAACATAATATTCGAATGTGTTCATTATCACACACCTACACCTAGAATATTCCATATCAATCGTATTCATATCTAAACGAATGAATGAACGAGCTTGGAGTCGGAAAGTGAGGTTAAATAGCTCGCCCTACATACAATATCAGCCGATCACAGTTCAACGGGGTGACAACATATGTAGACGTGCGCTTTACAAAGATGGTTCCTATTGCAGTTTTTCACCAAGAAAATATTAGTTATATCAAGATTGAGATGGGATGAAGATATGAACCCAGAGCCGGAAAATTGATTTCCAGGCCAAGTAGCTCGTCCTACATACAATTCCAAAGAATACGATCCGATAGATTGAGAACCCTGGTAGATAAGTGATAATAGATGAAGGGCACGGCGCCAATATTCCAAATCAGTTTTATTCAGGTTGAAAAAGGATAAAGGTATGAACTCGGAGCCTACAAGTACGAAAGTATATTAGACTTTGAAATGGAACAGAGGGTGGGCAGCACGTGGGTAAACAAAGGTAAGGTTAGTCTGGTGTAAGTAAAGACCAGTTAAGTTTGCTGTAAGTAAAAGACAATGTTAGTCTGGTGTAACTGAAGACAAGGTTAGTCTGGTGTAAATAAAGACAATGTTAGTCTGGTGAACGTAAAGAACAGGTTAGTCTGGTGTAAGTAAAGACCTGGTTACTCTGGTGTAAGTAAAGACCAGGTCAGTCTGGTGTAAGTAAAGACCAGGTTAGTCTGGTGTAAGTAAAGACCAGGTTAGTCTGGTGTAAGTAAAGACCAGGTTAGTCTGGTGTAAGTAAAGACCAGGTTAGTCTGGTGTAAGTTAAGACCAGGTTAGTCTGGTGTAAGTAAAGACCAGGTTAGTCTGGTGTAAGTAAAGACCAGGTTAGTCTGGTGTAAGTAAAGACCAGGTTAGTCTGGTGTAAGTAAAGACCAGGTTAGTCTGGTGTAAGTAAAGACCAGGTTAGTCTGGTGTAAGTAAAGACCAGGTTAGTCTGGTGTAAGTAAAGACCAGGTTAGTCTGGTGTAAGTAAAGACCAGGTTGTCTGGTGTGTAAGTAAAGACCAGGTTAGTCTGGTGTAAGTAAAGACCAGGTTAGTCTGGTGTAAGTAAAGACCAGGTTAGTCTGGTGTAAGTAAAGACCAGGTTAGTCTGGTGTAAGTAAAGACCAGGTTAGTCTGGTGTAAGTAAAGACCAGGTTAGTCTGGTGTAAGTAAAGACCAGGTTAGTCTGGTGTAAGTAAAGACCAGTTAGTCTGGTGTAAGTAAAGACCAAGTTAGTCTGGTGTAAATAAAGACCAGGTTAGTCTGGTTTAAGTAAAGACCAGGTTAGTCTGGTGTAAGTAAGGACCAGGTTAGTCTGGTGTAAGTAAAGACCAGGTTAGTCTGGTGTAAGTAAAGACCAGGTTAGTCTGGTGTAAGTAAAGACCAGGTTAGTCTGGTGTAAGTAAAGACCAGGTTAGTCTGGTGTAAGTAAAGACCGGGTTAGTCTGGTGTAAGTAAAGACCAGGTTAGTCTGGTGTAAGTAAAGAACAGGTTAGTCTGGTGTAAGTAAAGACCAAGTTAGTCTGGTGTAAGTAAAGACTAGGTTAGTCTGGTGTAAGTAAAGACCAGATTGGTGTAAGTTAAGACCAGGTTAGTCTGGTGTAAGTAAAGACCAGGTTAGTCTGGTGTAAGTAAAGACCAGGTCAGTCTAGTTTAAGTAAAGACCTGGTTAGTCTGGTGTAAGTAAAGACCAGGTTAGTCTGGTGTAAGTAAAGACCAGGTTAGTCTGGTGTAAGTAAAGACCAGGTTAGTCTGGTGTAAGTAAAGACCAGGTTAGTCTGGTGTAAGTAAAGACCAGGTTAGTCTGGTGTAAGTAAAGACCAGGTTAGTCTGGTGTAAGTAAAGACCAGGTTAGTCTGGTGTAAATAAAGACAATGTTAGTCTGGTGTAAGTAAAGACCAAGTTAGTCTGGTGTAAGTAAAGACCAGGTTAGTCTGGTGTAAGTAAAGACCAGGTTAGTCTGGTGTAAGTAAAGACCGGGTTAGTCTGGTGTAAGTAAAGACCAGGTTAGTCTGGTGTAAATAAAGACTAGGTCAGTCTGGTGTAAATAAAGACAATGTTAGTCTGGTGTAAGTAAAGACCAAGTTAGTCTGGTGTAAATAAAGACCAGGTTAGTCTGGTTTAAGTAAAGACCAGGTTAGTCTGGTGTAAGTAAGGACCAGGTTAGTCTGGTGTAAGTAAAGACTAGGTCAGTCTGGTGTAAATAAAGACAATGTTAGTCTGGTGTAAGTAAAGACCAAGTTAGTCTGGTGTAAATAAAGACCAGGTTAGTCTGGTTTAAGTAAAGACCAGGTTAGTCTGGTGTAAGTAAGGACCAGGTCAGTCTGGTGTAAATAAAGACCAGGTCAGTTTGGTGTAAATAAAGAACAATGTTAGTCTGGTGTAAGCAAAGACCAGGTTAGTCTGGTGTAAGTAAAGACCAGGTTAGTCTGGTGTAAGTAAAGACCAGGTTAGTCTGATGTAAGTAAAGACCAGGTTAGTCTGGTGTAAGTTAAGACCAGATTAGTCTGATGTAAGTAAAGACCAGGTTAGTCTGGTGTAAGTTAAGACCAGATTAGTCTGGTGTAAGTAAAGACCAGGTTACTCTGGTGCAAGTTAAGACCAGGTTAGTCTGGTGTACGTTAAGACCAGGTTAGTCTGGTGTAAGTAAAGACCAGGTTAGTCTGGTGTAAGTAAAGACCAGGTTAGTCTGGTGTAAGTAAAGACCGGGTTAGTCTGGTGTAAGTAAAGACCATGTTAGTCTGGTGTAAGTAAAGACCGGGTTAGTCTGGTGTAAGTAAAGACCGTGTTAGTCTGGTGTAAGTAAAGACCGGGTTAGTCTGGTGTAAGTAAAGACCGGGTTAGCTGGTGAAAGTTAAGACCAGGTTTGTCTGGTGTAAAGTTAAGACCAGGTTAGTCTGGTGTAAGTAAAGACCAGGCTAGTCTAGTGTAAGTAAAGTCCAGGTTGCCTCGGGTATTTGGCAGGAGCGCTTGGTCTGTTAACAATCCTTGTCTATTTAACTATCGGTGTTGAGATAGCTAAATAGTTGGAGATGAAGACGAAATAAAAATGTTTATTATAAGTGGTAGGAACAGCAATGTTACAGTTTACAATATTTACTATCGACTATAAAACAACAGTGCAAAAAATAAACAAAGTCGCTTTGAATAACATCTAATATTTATTTCTAGAATAAAAAGCGACACACATTTGACTCTTGGATAACAAAATTGAATATATAGGTTGTTAATCGAAAAGCAACGGAATCATATTTAGCGCATAACAATGTACCTTTAAGCATACATAAATGAAACGTTTTGCACAACATACTATATATGTTTAAACAAAATTGTATTGAATGTTAATTTACTAGCCCTATTGGGTTCTCCGTCACATGATGGTTTACATAAACATTATGTTGTTTATACAGCTTAGTTCTGCGTCATCTGAGGACGAATCACATCTGTTTATACACAGTTTCTTTTACAGCAAGAAGATGAATTGTAAAAAATCGGTTTCCATTATCGGGGCCCCACAGCTGTCGGGGACCTTTGGGAACAAAAGTAAACTTGGATGTAGATAAAGTATGCACTGAACCTTTTTATATTCATGGCAAAGAGTAAATATCTCCATTTACCCTCTGTGAAATGGTCACGCACGACAATTCAAATATTTGACTCTTTAGGCCAAAGTAGTTTAGACATTATACAAAAAAGTACAAAATGAATTTGTATATTTATACACAGGTATTTGTCATTGCGTAAAACCTTTAAATGATAGTTTTAAATGAAATAAATCTCCTTGATTAAGATATTAAGCTCCTTTTTACCTTTGAATAGCCTAATATTTCTCATACAAATACATCTGCGATAATCTAGCTATGGTATGATAAAAGTACACGTATATGTAATCTAATTCTAGCTTCTTAATCAAAGTCAGCATATATATAAATTATAATAAAAAAAAACTAATGATTAAATCAAAAACACAAATCATCAAAATTGAGCAACTAAATTGAAAATAAGCACTAATAAATGTAATGTAAACATTTGTAAAAAAATATAATATGTTTGCATACAAACTATTCGGTTGTTCTTTATTGTATGATTACATTATCTGGCTCTCTCTGGCGCCTTATTAAAAAACAACATGGACAATCATTAGGGGTGTTTCGAATTCTTATCAACTTGTCTCAGTTATTTTATGCCTAGCATGTCAGGATATAATAGGATGATTTGTAGGACAACAGTGACTAGAAGCCGTAAACGGATGCTTAACGCTCTTAACGATCGAAACTGGGAATGTTTGATATTTTATAATTTGTTTATCAAAGGCCCACTACCTTAAGAAATAAAACAAAAACAAAAGTTTCTTATAAGACAATAATAACAACAGAAAACTAAAATTGATGACCTAAGGTGGGGTTACAACACCAATCAAAAATTATCAATCTCGTTTTACATTCATATTTTGAAAATGAAAAACCATTTCGGAAAGGTAGTGGGCCTTATGGGTTCAAATGTATATTGTACAGAAAGGATTTAGTTTGAAAAAGATATAATGCGATGCTAAACTATCAACAACATAAATAAGCAAACATACTTTACAATGAGTGTAGGCATACAATAAATCTCAATTGTCCTTGTATTTGTGCTTTCTTTCATACAGATAAAAAATAGGTTTTATATCGTAATGAATGTTAACTATATACACAATATGTAATAGAGTTAAAATAAAATAACGAATCACGGTTTTGTTTGATTAACAAAACAAACAGCCTTAATTTTCAACTATAATTTATACGTAAGAACAAATATAGAAATTAGTCCAGTATATGAAACCACGAAATATTGATGCCGCGAATTTAACGCGATATACAGTATTTGGTACATACAATCAAAAACAATTGATAATTTAAAAACCTTCTATTAAATTTGTTTCAAAAAGTAAACATCTTAAACTAAACATCTTCATTAAAAGCGCAACCCAATTTATGATCAAATGACATATACGCTATGTACAATACATGTTCAAATGCGTGTGATTGTGTGTCGGATATCAAATCAGAAATTTAAATGAAAAATAAGATTAAGTGGACCCCACTCGATATGAAATAGGAAAAATTGAATTAATAAATAAATTAAAAGATGTACGATTCCCGTTAACACAAAACGCATTACCTTTCTCTTGAAACACACTAAAATCTGGAAGATTTTCCATTCTCCATAGGACTTCAATATCACCAGTTTCCAATGTAACTAATCTTACAGAAAATGTATTCATATCTTTAATAACAATATGACACAAGTTATCCAATGGATTATTTGAAATAGACTGAAATAAACTAAACAAAAACATTAAAAGGACCACGAATAAAGTATCCATAGAGACAGATTTATCTTACCAGTCCCGTAGCACAGACTCAAACGTTAAAGGTGACGCGGATCTTTTACTTACGATAAGCCTTGCAATCAATCATTTGACATTATCTACAGTTCATACTCTTCTCCATGGATTAAATTCGTAGTAGTAATGTTTGCAAACAGTCTTCTCAGTTGCGTTTTCAGTCGTGCATTGTACCTATGGTGTTTAAAAATGAGTAGCTTTCTACTATGGATAAATATATATAAACATAAAAAATACTATAAAACTAACACATCGCTCTGACTATTGTTATTTACCAGCAATTGTACAAGGGAAAATCAGGTTTCGTACTGTTTTTTTTTTTATTTTAAATCTAAATATGCAAACACAAAGATATTACAGGATTAGTTTTCAAAATTTCATTGACCGCCGTTTAAATTAGAAAAAGTAGCCTTCATTTCTTCCATATATCTATAAGGTCACTAAGTACTTGACCCCATTCAGAATGTCGGGCGTCGTTAGGGAAATATACACTTATCTATTTAATAACAGAAAAATTTTGACATATAAGGAAGGCAGTATCTCGTACCGTCATCTTCGATGGCTAAATACGTGTGGATTTGTTATTCCTATTTACGTAATGCTCACATCTTAAAGTGAATAGTCGGGCAAAGAAAACCAGTCTAAATGCGTTCATTGGCCTTCCAAAAGTTCTCACATATTAACACGACGGTCAAGTTCTGCTTACGTTTCCCAGTTCTGACCATTGAAATAAAGAAAAGTTGAATTCATTGAAAGCGAGGCTGCATGGAAATGTAACCATTGACATTGTCAGCCGGGAGGACGATTTAGGATTCCTATACTTTAAATTGATTTCTTCGTATGAAGACAGATTTTGACGAGAGAATTTATTTTTCTATTTCATATGAAATTTATACTGGATACATAACGCCATTTTTACCGACTTTAGCCATCCTTGCCCGACTGTTCACATTAATATGATTACAAAAATATCAGTGACGTGTTTAGCATTATTACAATGATTGTGTTACATATGTTTTACAAATATGATATAAAGCAATGCAAATAATGCGTATGGACACATGTTTTATACATTTATTTGCAATGACTGAAATCTCACTTTCAACTCGGCTGTGAAAACAAAAAAAGTAATTGCATTTAATCAGTTTGAATAAAAAATGACAAATAGTCGATTTCATTCAAATAACATGATAAGAATTAACCCAACTGTATTAATTATTTACATTTTGATTGGCAAAGTACGAAATGTTCTAATGAAATGTTCTATCACTGAGCCTCTCCATCTGAGCGGGGAGGGGAATCTTTAAGTGCTTTCGTTTTGTGTTTCTATCCCAGCGGTAACTACTACCGACATAATACGTTGATATGACCAAACCCATCTGTCCTAGCTTTCACTTGCTGTACCAGAATTCCCCGGCCGCGGTGACCAGATCTGCGCTGTCGTATATGCCAATCCATTTGACAATATTTCATCGCTGTCAGCAGCCTACCGATAGTGGCCCTGGTTTGGAACTTGTCTATCCAACACCGGATGAGAGCCAACAATCTCGACTGGATGTTGTTTGGAAACCTCACCTCTTGCTGTTCTATAGTGGGAGGAGACAACCCAAGTTCCAGGAAAAGGTTGAAATATGCATTTCCAATATTGTCGGCAATTTTCATGATCTCTTGGTCAGAGGGAACTCTTCTTCCGACATCAATGGGGACTATGCCTCCTGTGTAAATTTAAAAACGAATATAACACTTATGACATGGTTTTAATGTAAAAGTAAACTCAACAAGTGTATATGCTGCTAGTAAAAGATTAAACTTTAATTAAACTTTAATTGAATTTCATAAAACAGTTTCAAACGTATTCTTATATGATGTCGTTTATTTTAATGTCTGTCACTAATTTGTAATTTTGTTACCTGTGAATACGAATAGTCAATATTATGAATACAGTGTCACCTTCACAATAACGGCAGCTAAACTCACCCTCTCACTCAACCACTCACTCACTCACTCACTCACTCACTCACTCACTCACTCAACCACTCAACCTCTCATTCACTCAACCACTCACTCACACACTCACTCAACCACCAGCTACTCACTCACATACTCACAATAGCTCATCAATTAAATCAGAAAGTAGCAGAACACAAATAATTGTTGTCGTGTCAAGATGTGCAGACACATCGTATAACCTGTTAACAATATGACGTTATCGGAATTTAATATATTTCTATAGCAATATTGTATGCAACATCAACCCACATGCGACATTCTTTTAAATGCGGAAACAAACTTCTACTTTTACCATAATTTTACCGAACAAATAAATGGACAGGCATACGGATATTCCACATCTAGGGCAGCCGTGTCTCGCTGCATGGTTCTATATAATAAATAATTGGTTTAATCGATGGCAATAAATATTTTATTGCGTTTCTATTTAATCCTGCTTGTCATATGCATTTTCATTAGTAAAAACATTTTAATACATTGTATATCTTCTCAAGGTAGCTTCTGATTGGCTGATACAACAGCGTTTACATTGAATAAATTATAGTTATGTACAGCAGCTATAACGTGTAACAATATATTCAATGTAATCTCTAGAGTATGTCACTGACCTTGGTTTTCTGAATCTTCGTCTAATTCTAAAACTTCGTCCATACGATCAGTTCCCATGTCGACCATTTCCATAGCCTTAGCAATGTGCTGGAATGTCTGATTTGGGTAGGTATTTGTCCATTTTAGAAACATCTTGGTGATGATTGTGATTCCTGCCAGGCTGGTTGACTCCCATTTAGTTTGTTCAATTTCTGGGTAAGGCAGACCAAGGCCCACAAATAGCATCTCGCATCTAGATGCCTCGACCAGACGGGACAGACGCCCAAGTTCTCGTGGAGTTGGCCTGCGGTAAGACGTAATGGCGCCATCCCCTGTTTTTAAAATAAATTGGAATAAACTTATTTAATGTGTATGTTGTATGTTGAGTCATATACGTTTGTACTATTATCGATGCAAAACTCGCATAATAACTCTGGTGTATTAAAAAAGTGTAAACAATGTCTTCAATGATCATTAGAAAATGAATGTGTCTTTCTTATCTTTTTTTGTTATTATTTTTCAAACTCAAAACAGTAAAATGCTAATTTTTTTTTTTTACTTTAGACATATACTTACTCGATATATCAAAACCGTATCGCGCATCTCCAGAACCCTTCCAAATAGAAAGAGACATATTTAAAAAGATTACTCGTAGAAAACATTACCAATATAAAATAAAATACTTAGCAAATATAAAAGCAAACATATACATCTGTATATAAAAGTAGAAAAAATGTTGTTAAAAACGCATTGGTTTATGTGACATCTAGCTTAAATAGCCATACGAAGCAACGTATTCATCACAATGATCCATAGTCAGTCAATATGTATTGCTATCCGTTTTAGACAATTAACGTGTTAATTTCAAATTTTTCACATACTTCCACTTAAAGTTAATAAAGAAATCAATTACATTTAAATGAACCATAACTTATACCTCAATTCCCCAGTAAATGGCGTCTGTCTTAGACAAACGATGTTGTCCTTGGCATTCCCCTCCTTTGCATGGTACGCCGCTTTCTGAGTTGATGACTCTGTATAGGTGTACCGGAGTATCGTAAGGAGTCAGGTAAAAGCTGCAATGTAGTTTGTGCGTGAATTGAAAGTGTTCTTGATTGGTCATTAGCAATGTGTTCAGGATAATTTGCTCGATGGATTGTCGTAAGAGTTTTCCAGAGTCATCCGGAAGACCGTCTGCTGAGGTACTGAAGGCCGTCATAGCAATGGTGGATCGTTCTGCATGCATGGACAGAACCATTCTGTAGTGGTCATCGACTTCGAAGCAGACAAAGCCGTTATAGAGACAATCTTTATGGTCTGATGTTGTCCCACTTCCGGTTGTTGCTTCTCTCCCACTTGGTTTTGGCAGTGACGTCAGCTTGTACATCTTCATTACGCTAGCCAAGATTCGCTGGAACAATTCATTAGACATGTATGCATTGAATACAAAGCACAATGTTTTGGAGATATGATTGTTTAGCTGCTGTATACTTGTGACCCTACTTGTGATATCGCTGACGTCTTGTAGCACTCTGAGTTTGCTAGGAACTATATAGGTCTCCGTGAACTGTGATACTGTTTTCGAAATTTGAACTATCAAGCCAAATTTTTCCATTATTGCAAAGAGTGCTGATCTGTATGGACGAAAAGCTTCGTTTTCTTTTCTTTCGAGGAGACCGTCAATAACCTCTTCAGTCAGCTCTCCACTTGACTTGTACAACTTCAATTTTCGGAACAGCGGGAGGTCGTCTGTAGGTAAGAATCTATTATCCGTGACGAAAATGTTTATAAAATCTGCAAGCCATTGTGGGTCCGTAACCACTGTGTCAAACTCTCGAAAATAAATCACAGACCTTGTGCAGTGCAGGTATCTAAACATAAACGATAATGTTACCAGCACTTACATTAAGATAACTTAAATCAAAGATATATCTTTATCTAAAAAAATATAATTTCTTATCAAAAACTGTCTATACCGACAAAACGTTAATGGATTATAAAATAAATGGCTTATAACACAAAATCAAATGTAAGGAATTAAATGTATGAATATTGGCCATATTTATGAATTGCTATTTCGTTCTCTCCTAAATGATACTGCTTCATTTAAAATACATTTCGTTGCATATCCTTGTATACAAAGTTTAATGTAAATGCCTACTCACTCCAATGCGAGTTTGATTTCATCTTCATCTGCTAATGCGGCAATCGACGATTTGTTCATTTCTATGACCTCTGCCAATTGGAGTACCTTCGTGCCCTTTTCCATTGCCTTGAGTAAGTCCAGCTCTAGTTTTAACCATTTAGTTGGTAGTTGCCTCTCCCATTGATCTTGGTGCACGGCTGTCACTGTTATGAGATTCCGAAGTTTATCAAATTCAGCTGCATCACCAAGGCTATTGTCAACCGTGCAGAATTTGGCACAATGAAAATCTGAAAGCTCTGGAAATTCTGTTATACTGTTTAGTATTGTCTCTATGTCTTTGTTGTAGTCCTGCAACATTTTTTACGAAAAATGGAAATAAATAAATAAATAAATATATTATAATGATGGAATTATTTGTTTGAGTGTCTCATGTCGTATGTTATAGCACATGCTATACATTTGTACTTCTTACAATCATACATAATTGATCATCATTATGTGTGTTTGGTTTAGTATTTAAACATTATAATGTACGCTTGCTGGTAAATTAAAATATAAGGAAGAAATCATGTCCATATATTAAAGGAGTCCTACAAATTCACCAATTGTTTCCGCAAAGATCTTTTGATTAAGCGAGGTAATAAAGCGTCTTCGTATTATTTCCTTATTTATATACATTCTTACTATATATATTATGTAAGAAGTAAGTAAATATTGGAAATTAAACGTATAATTCAAATTAAAACCTATATATATATATATGTGTATAGTGTGAATCCGGACTGAGAACATACACCGACTAACAATCGATAAATGTTTCTAGATTTAAAGATATGGCATCACAACTATTCTGAGGTTACAAGAAGAAGCAAACATTCGCCGCAGTAGACAATGTGCAGTGGCAATACTATATACTGTACCTTTGACGATTTCTTTAATTCATCGAGAAACGTGCCGACAAATATGATCGGAGGAGCATGGGTCTTGAACTTAGGAGCATTTAGTTCACCTGAAGAAAATGTACCAATAAGACGAATCCATTTCTTCAGTCGATCTGAAAAATGTCAAACATATATATTTAGAACTAAAATATATGGTACATTTCGGATGATATAAAAAAATGTATTTCTATAGCAACTCAAACTCAAAAAATATAATTTAATAATATCCTTCCCACTTATGTAGATATTTGTGTAACAATATTGTATGCAATATAAACCCACAGAGGCATTATTTTAAATGCGGGAACAAACATTTCCTTTCACTATAATTGTACTGAAACTATGGGCCTATGTTCCGTTACCATGGCAACACCGAATTACAAAAATGTTACTATATTATTCGGCATACCTCATAACCAATAGGTACCGATTTTCATTTTAGTTAAAAATATCTTAATTTCACGCAATCAAAGTCACCCATTTTGTTATCATGGAAATCAGTCATACGGAAGTGTTCTCATGTTATTCAGTATACTTCATAACCCATATATATCAATTTTCACTAAAATTTTACAATATCTAAATTTCAATCAAACAGGGGCCTCCATTTCGTTGCCAAAGCAACTTATCGTTTTTTAAAGTGATACATTATAATAAGCATACATCATATCCTCTTGTTACCAATTTTCACTTCCATCTGACATTTTCTAAATTTCAGCCAATCATGTTGTTACCAGCACTGCTTTATTCAAGACACCCAAAAACTGTTGTCCCGAAATTTTAATTTTGAAACTAATTTACACTTAGTCAGAAAATATCCTGGGAGTATTTTTAATGCAGAGCAAGATTGCGGACAAAACCGTAACAGGGTGAGATGAGATGAGTAATGTTTCGTTTTCGTTTCGATCTTATTTACCGTTTTCTTTTTCTTTTTTTCAAATATCATTTCAAACAAGATTCTCAGTTCAAAATATTAAATTGATAACTCAGGTATAACGTTAACGATGTACTTAATTGATTTAAGGATAAACAATGTAGAATATCTAACAAAGGATGGCATATTCTGGCCTGTTAGTGCAGGTAGTTTTAATGAAAGTAAACACAAAATATTTCAGGCCATTTCGGCCTTTTTAACAAAAAAGTAGCAGTATTTTGATCAGGCAATAAGTGGTACTTTCCATATGCAAAGAAATTTGGGTCGTGTACAGTTTCTGTGAAATTTTTAACATTAGCTTTAAAATGTGCAAGGTTTGTACAATACGAAAGTTTTAAGGCAATGTTTGTTAAGAAGACCCAATTTTGAAATTTTACAAAGAGGATAGCTTTTTGCCGGTAGTTTAATATATTTTAGAATAATCTTATTTATGTGCATGCGAAATTTCATGTTTTACTATAAACACAGTATTTTACAATTATCTGCTGTACATTATTCTGTTACATTAACGAATAACAGAAAGGAAAACCAGCAGCTAAATTCAAAACACAGTTTAATTATATGTACAATATTATACAGAGATGGTTTACAATGTCTAAAGTAATTGGTGGTGGTACAAGAGTAGTACGATGATTTAAAGTGTTACTTATCTGTATGCGAATGTCCTGGTATAATCCTTGATCCTTCCAGGTTTCAAATTAACAATAATCACAAATCCACAAGGAAATTGAATGTCCACAGATGATTTGTAAAGTTCCAGGCAATATGAATAAATCCACACAAAGTGTTGTAATAATCCACAGATAAAGTCACAATAGCTCTCCCAATAGAATCTTATATGGCGCTGTACAATTCTTGATATGTCTTATTACAGGTCTCATTACAGTTCTGATTAGCCTTGGACAGCTGGAGTATATATAGCTAAACCGTAATTCAAGAATATTGGAGAACCTCCTACTTCTAGAAATATCTAACTAAAAACAGTAAACAAGTTAAAACACACATATCTTCTGGAAATAAATCATTCTAGATATCTACTTAAAATCAACATGTTTACAAACATATTTGTTTATACATGATTATATTCTAGAAAGTTCTATAACCTAAATCAATGATATGACCTTCATAGGATGTATTGATAAAAAAAGCTATAGGAGTTATCTCCCTTATCTCATAACTACATGTATTTAGTGTCATACATAACACACCCCTCCTTAAAGAAAAGAAAGTTTTCTTGAAAAGGAAACTTTCTTCAAATATTAAGTCATATTTAAATCCTTGATAAAGCATCTGCTAGAATATTGTCTTTCCCTTTGATATGTTTGATGTCAAGATTGTATTCTTGCAAAGTCAAACTCCACCTGAGAATTCTTTGGTCTTTGTCATTTTCCCAATGAATGTCAAAGGGTTGTGGTCGGTAAAGACCAACACAGGCACAACTGTAGTGCAGAGATACACATCAAATTGGTTCAAGGCCAAAATCAACGCTAAACATTCTTTCTCAATGGTGGAATAATTTCTCTGGTGTTTGTCAAACTTTTTCGAGAAATAACAAATTGGATGGTCAATTTGTTCAGTACCTTCTTGCATCAAAACAGCACCAACACCTACATCACTGGCGTCAACAAACAGTTTAAACTGTTTATTAAAATCTGGAGCAGTCAGAACTGGTGAGTTTGATAGTATGGCTTTCAATTTCTCAAATGCAGACTTACATTCGTCTGACAAAACAAATTTGACATTTTTCTTTAACAAAGCAGTAAGTGGAGCTGCTATAACAGAGAAATTTTGACAAAATTTTCTGTAGTATCCAGCCATACCAAGAAATCTCATCAGCTCTCTCTTGCTTCCAGGAGATGGAAAATCTATAATTGATTCTACTTTGGCCTGAACAGGTTTAACCTGCCCCTGTCCTACAACATGGCCTAAAAATTCAACAGTTGCATGACAAAATTCACATTTCAATAAGTTTACAGTCAATTTCATGGTAGTGAGTCTTTCGAAGAATTCACGAATCCCGCGTAGATGGTCTTCCCACGTGTCGTGGTAGTTGATGACGTCATCGATGTATCCACCACAGCCTTCCAGGTCTGATATCACGCTGTTAAGAAGACGTTGAAATGTTGCCGGGGCATTCTTCATACCAAACGGCATAACTTTGTACTGGTACAAACCTTGTGAGGTTACAAATGCCGACACTTCTTTAGCTCTTTCTGTTAATGGCACCTGCCAATACCCTTTCAACAGGTCAAACTTGCTTACGTACTTGGCTTTGCCAACTTTGTCAATACACGAGTCAATCCTTGGAATTGGATAAGAGTCTGTTTTACTGACAGAGTTTACTTTTCTGAAGTCAGTACAGAACCGGTATGTCTTGTCTGGCTTTGGTACCAGAACACATGGAGAGCTCCATTCACTTTTGCTTGGTTCAATAATATCATTGTCCAACATGTATTGAATTTCTTTCTTTAAGTGTTCTTCTTTCAAAGGATTGACACGGTAAGGATGTTGCTTGACAGGTGGCGCATCGCCTACATCCACGTCATGATAGATAGCATCTGTTTTGCCTGGTGTATCCGGAAACAAATGTTTAAACTCAAGTATCAAATCTTTCAGTTCATTGCGTTCCTTTTCTGATAGATGACACAGTTTCTTGTCCAAGTTCGCGAGTACATCTGAATTCCGTAACTTAACACCACAGTCTAAACCTACATCTTGTACACCACCATCTAAGTCTAATTTACAAATATCAGCTGTACTTTCACTTTGTGATGGTACAGAGGCCAAAGTAGCAATAGGTTGAGAGGTCTTGCTCTCTTCTCTATCTACATATTTCTTAAGCATATTAACATGACATAATTGAGTTTTCTTGCGCCTCCCTGGAGTTTGTACAATGTAGTTAACATCATCAACCTTTTTCTCAACAATATAAGGTCCAAAATATCTAGCTTGCAAAGGCTGACCCGGTATTGGTAATAGAGCCAAAATTTTGTCACCTGGATCAAAACTTCTTGCACGGGCATCTTTATCATACCATGTTTTCATTTTGGTTTGAGTAACGGCCAAATTTTCTTTTGCCAGTTCACATGCCCTTGTCAACCTTTGCTTAAAGTTAGACACATACTCTAAGAGATTCACTTTAGAATCTTCGTCCAAAATTTTGTCTTTCAAAATTTTCAAAGGACCACGTACAGTATGTCCAAACACAAGTTCAAATGGACTGAAACCAAGAGATTCTTGTACAGATTCTCTAACGCCAAACAACAACATGTGTATGCCTTCGTCCCAATCTCTTTTGTTTTCAAAACAATAAGATCTCATCATATTCTTCAATGTCTGATGAAAACGTTCTAAAGCACCCTGAGACTCTGGATGATAAGCACTAGACTTATACTGATTGACCTGGAGCTGGTACATGACTTGTTGAAAAATACCAGACGTGAAATTTGAACCATGGTCCGACTGGACAGCTTTTGGAAGACCAACCAATGTAAAGAATTTAACCAAAGCCTTGACTATGTTAGGGGCCTTAATATTTCTGAGTGGAATGGCTTCAGGAAAGCGTGTGGAAGCACACATAATAGTTAAACGATACTCATTCCCAGACTTAGTTTTGGGTAGAGGACCTACACAGTCTATAATGACTCTACTAAATGGTTCCTCAAATGCTTGAATGGGGTGCAAAGGTGCAACAGGGATTTTCTGATTAGGTTTCCCTACCACCTGGCAAGTATGACAAGACCTACAAAAATCAGTCACATCCCGTTTCAACTGGGGCCAAAAGAAGTGATCTAAGATCCTGTTATAAGTCTTGGTCACACCTAAATGCCCTGCCATAGGTACGTCATGAGACAAAACTCAGAATATCTTGCCTATACCTCGGTGGGACAACTATTTGATTGACAACTTTCCAGTCTTCCTCGGGAGACACATCAGGGGGGCGCCACTTGCGCATCAACACACCTGACCTACGGAAGTAACAAACCGGGACTTTCTCCGCCTCTTCCTCACTCAAAGCCCGATTACACAGTAAGGAGATTTCAGGATCTTTTTCCTGTTTCTACTATAAGCTCCTCTCTAGACAAAGATGATTTGCTCATCATGTCAGACAAAGAAGTACCCTTGTTAGGAACAACTCCATCACTATCAAAGTCTACAGGATTTCTCAAAAGATCACACTTGCCCCCGATATCCTCTATATCATGAGCCAAGAAAGTGTCACCTAACCCTGGACTATAATGATCCTCAACTACTGCAACATCAGAAACCTTCTTACTCATTGAATGAGTTACAGCACAAGAAGGGAAAATACCAGGAAATTCCTGTTGAATAGTCTCAGCATCATCTGTTTTATCAGGGATACTGGACACTAAGGGATCTACCCTAACTTTCTCTCCAGCCAAGTCATTGCCTAAAATGAGCGACACGCCCTCTATGGGAAGTTCCGGTCTAACACCAATGGTGACAGGCCCAGTTACTAAGTCTGACTTTAAATAAACACAATGGAGAGGCACATTAACAAAACCTAACTCTACACCTTGAAGCAAAACACTACTACCACATGAGGTCTCCTCAGACAAAGGCACTACGCCATCTAATATTAAAGAATGAGAAGCCCCAGTATCTCTCAAAATCTTCACAGGTTTCAAGTTGGTGATATCACTAGTAAGTGAAACAAAACCTTCAGAAATGAAGGGAGAGTACTTCTCCAAGACACTATCAGACTCTGAGCTCTTAATCTCAACAGACACTTTAGAATCTTCCACAATATCACTAAGTTTCTGACTAGGCTTTGACATAGCTAACACAGAAGGAACTGACTGTTTACGCTTTTGCTCCTTACGCTGGAGAGAATAACATTCAGACATAATATGCCCTACTTTCTTGCAGTAATTACAAACAGGACCAGAAGGAGACCCCACACCTGCCCTATGATCTGTTTTAGAATCAGACTTAGTCTTATCACCTAATTTAGGTTTGTCGTTAGAAGGGCCACTAAAGGTTGGGTTCCTAGGCTGACCAAATTTACTAGTACCTGTGGTACTGTTTTTGTCTTGAGAACTGTTTTTAACAAATGAGCCTTTGTGGGTGAGAGCGTAATCATCAGCCATTGTAGCTGCTTCACTAAGTGTTTCAACTTTTCTCTCATCTAAATGAGTTTTTATGTTTGTGTGGACACAACGTTTAAAACTCCTCTATCAACAATAATTGCCTCAATTTACCGAAATCCTCATAAATTTCTTTAGAATCACACCACCTATTAAATAATTGTTCTTTTTCTCTGGCAAATTCTACATGAGTTTGTTCATCTCTCTTTCTCGAGTTTCGAAATTTCTGGCGGTAAGCCTCAGGAACTAACTCATAAGCTTTCAAAATAGCTTTCTTGACTACTTGGTAATTTGAAATCTCATCTACAGATAAAGAAGAATAAATGTCTCTAGCTTTACCAATCAGGACACTCTGGAGAAGCATTGTAAGCTTATCTTCAGGCCATTTCATACTGTCAGCTATTTTCTCAAAATGTAGAAAATACTTGTCAACTTCTTTCTCTTGAAAAGGAGGAACTAACCTAATGTTTCTACTGACATCAAAACCTCTGTTTCCTGGTAAACCCCTAAAAGTTGGATTACTTGAACCGTCTTGAGAAGCTAGCTCTAATTCTTTAATTCTAAGTTCTGTTTCAGCTTGAATTTTCTGCTTCTCTATTTCTAACATCTGATCTCTCTCGATCTCTTTTTCTTTTAATTTTCTTTCAATTTCTTTTTCTCTTAACTCCTTTTCTATTTCTCTTTCTCTCATTTCTTTTTCAATTTGTTTCATTTTCATTTCATGTTCAAGTTCCATTTGTCTAATTTGAATTTCTGAACTGATCGTTTCCTCTATACTATCTAATGCACTAGAGTCAAATTTGCCATTGTCAACAAAATATCTTATAATTACATTCCGAATTTCAGCTTTCCTCAAATTAGTTTTGATAGTAAGGCCTAAATGTTTACCCAATAACAGTAAATCCTTCTTACTAACTTGCAAAAGAACTTCCAGGGATGGCGCTTTAACAAACTGTTCTACCTGCATAGTAGTCATATTTATCTAGCTGTTGGTTTCAAATGTAAACTCAAAGTTTGTACACAAATTTTGACAATTTCTAAACTAATTTTTCAAAGTTAGATTTCACAAATTAAATATCGATCCCGGACGAGCCCCCAATTCTGTTACATTAACGAATAACAGAAAGGAGAAACCAGCAGCTAAATTCAAAACACAGTTTAATTATATGTACAATATTATACAGAGATGGTTTACAATGTCTAAAGTAATTGGTGGTGGTACAAGAGTAGTACGATGATTTAAAGTGTTACTTATCTGTATGCGAATGTCCTGGTATAATCCTTGATCCTTCCAGGTTTCAAATTAACAATAATCACAAATCCACAAGGAAATTGAATGTCCACAGATGATTTGTAAAGTTCCAGGCAATATGAATAAATCCACACAAAGTGTTGTAATAATCCACAGATAAAGTCACAAAGCTCTCCCAATAGAATCTTATATGGCGCTGTACAATTCTTGATATGTCTTATTACAGGTCTCATTACAGTTCTGATTAGCCTTGGACAGCTGGAGTATATATAGCTAAACCGTAATTCAAGAATATTGGAGAACCTCCTACTTCTAGAAATATCTAACTAAAAACAGTAAACAAGTAAACACACATAACTTTCTGGAAATAGATCATTCTAGATATCTACTTAAAATCAACATGTTTACAAACATATTTGTTTATACATGATTATATTCTAGAAAGTTCTATAACCTAAATCAATGATATGACCTTCATAGGATGTATTGATAAAAAAAGCTATAGGAGTTATCTCCCTTATCTCATAACTACATGTATTTAGTGTCATACATAACAGTACTAATACTGTAATAATTCTTAAGATATACAAAGTACATGCAATTGTATTTTAAATGCATCATAGAGATATTTCAATATACCATTTAGTAATGCAAGTGAAGGGTGTTTAGAATTCATTCACTTAATGAGAAGGCAATTTTTACCAGTTTCCTGATTGTCCTTGAGGAAATGTGTGAGTCTGAAGACCAGGAGATACACGCCGTGAGACGAGATAAAAATTGTATGAGATGATTGAAAAGCTTCATGTCCCCCCATATCCCACAGAGACAGGTAGGCTTTGTCAGAAGTGGTCTCCATGGAAGCATGTTTACGGATGGCGTCTACTTCTTTGGCGTGTTTTCGACGTCGCTTTTTATCTGGTTCTGATTCATGTAACAGTATTTCTGGAACAACATAATATGACAAAAGTGATAGACACACATTCTCTCACCGTTCACGGTTTTGTCAATATTTCTACGCATGAGAGATTTTTTCTGTCAATCCCTAGGGTATGACAAATTGCACTTGGTAACCTTTTGAACCGGACGTAGAGCCGAAACTATTTTTTCTGTTTACTATTCGTCGTCTGCTATTTGCAAACAAACGATTTCAACCAGAAGATGATTGAAGTAGGAGACACAGTGGTGATTATGGCAAAGAGGGCAAGATAAATGGAACTTTCTGCCGTATTGGGACGTGCTTAATGTTCAAAGTACAAATGTTTGACACTGGAGTAAAAACCTTTGTCAGACCCGCTTCCTCCTGTTTCTGTGCAATACTATAAACGCCCCCGACAAACAAAATGGCATAATACCCACAATCCCAAAGCCTCGATTTGTTAAAATGAATGAGTCAAGCATTGTGCCCTATTGGTACGTACTTAATGTTCAAATAACAAGTGTTTGACATTGGGTATATTGTCAGTGCAGCCAAACATGAACTAATTAAAGGGCTACCAGATGGGTATTTTGACTTTGTTGGAGACTTTTTGGTTGAATACAACACGACAGATACATCAATCTCTACTACAGCAATGACCATCCTTCTCCTTTACGGAATGCGAAATCCAAACGTACAGTGGTTTCTACGCAGTCCAGTTGGTCAGCTCTATAGGCAATGTAATGTTTTTTGTCCCCTCAGCTTCAAAAGACTACCAGTGCGAATGACAATGTTCCGAAACTAGGCGACTGACAAACACCAGTGTGAGAAAGCATGTATGTCAAAAATTGAAGGAAAATAACGTACCGACACTCGGGCAATTCACATCACTTGACATATAAACCAACAGTCACTGAACAACTACTGGCATTTATATGACATTTAAAGACAAAAAACAGGTCGGCGATTTTATCTAATTAAGCTACCAGTAACACTATTAAATCGGTAACTGAAACTGACATCGTCGCCGGTACAACTCTTGGTAAACCTACCTCTAATGCTTGCTGGCGCGACATTATTCAGCTGTCACGAGTGGAAAATCACAACAACAAATGCTTTACGCTCTACTCTTCATGATTTCACGAAATCTGTGTTGTATGGATCTATCATCAAATGCGGAACTTAACATTAATTTGCATAGTCGCACTGCTGGTAATCTAGGTCTTGTGTCATCTACGACTCTGACTGTGATTATGAATGAGTGTACATGATATCAATAAATGACGTCATGATATACCGTGTCATTTCCCGCGAAAACACAACCGACAAAATAGCATTTTTCTTTCATAGAGGTATACTTCTAAGTGATTTGAATTTTAATGTGATCTATTTCTATATTTCATATATTAATTTAGTATTCAAATGATTTTAAATAAATCGTTTATGCCTATTGTTTATTGCGTAAGAATGTATTTGTAGCGACCGTGCGATGAATGCCGTCATTGAAATTTATGCTTTTTGTAATATTGTTACAGAACGGAAGTCAATCAAGATGAAATGTCCAATGATCTTAAATTGAGGGAGAAAATATTCATTCACTGCATTGGGGGTGTGACGTCGAAATCACAACCCTCGGGGAAATCCATGATTATCCAGGTCAAAATTCTATTATCTTTATTTAACAATTAAAGGATTGTTATCTCCAATAAATGCAATCTAACAATCCTTTTATTGTTATATTTACATTTTACTTTCTAGTTCTAGTAAAACATAATGTAGATACGACTGTTCAAAGTGATAAAATATAGTCCCTATACAAATTTGAAAATACCACAAATTTTCAATGTGTTTCCGATGCTTTTCAGTTTACTTTCAATTTTCAAGAAAGGACCTCTTTCACGAACAATGGAATTTTGCCCACGAACCAATTTTATTGAAATTAAATGTAATATGTAGCAATATAAATGCAAACCCTTGAAATACGTTAAAAAAATTCAAAAGGTCCCAGGGGCCTGTGCTATGGCCAAATTAATGTTGCCCAGTAGAGGTGTATGACAGGGTTCCCTTTTTGATCCAAAATGGTATAAAAATAATGTTTTATGTCATAAAACTGTATTATTTTCTGAAGAGTATAAATAATTACATATAATGATCACAAATATGTAGGCAAAATGGGACAAATAAAATTTTGGCTACATTTTAAAGACAGAAAATATCGAAATTTTGGGTGTTATTTTCGGCCATGTCAATTATTAACAATGGTGATTCACCCACTTCCAGTTTGAGTGCACCAAAAATATTTTCTAAAAAGTTGGCTCATTACCTGAAGTAAATATTATGAAAATTTCAGAAAAATTGTGGACCGGTAAATTTGTCGTTTAAAGGTTATAATATAGTATGGTCTATTTTTAGTAACGTTACATAATGTTAAGAATATGCTTATTTTGGATCATTTATCACGAATCTAACGGTGTCAACATTAATGTATAATCCAATACTCATCTGTAACGCTTGATATGATTTCAAATTGATTTATTTAGTGATACTTTGTAGAAAAATTAAGTTTTACATAATCAAAATTACAAAACATTTGGGTGTTTTATGACCACAATAAGCTGTTTTGCATTTGAAGTAGCTTCACTAATATGTCCTGTTCTAATGATTTATTTTGTAATTATAGAGCATATTTACAGTGAAGAGAGTGATTAAAATGGGATTCTGTAACTGTGTGGTTTGAGAGGGAAGAGTTACCAGGTTACACGGGTCATGTTACAAACCTACAGTAGTTCAATTATTTGCAGGGCTAACACTTCTGATTAACATTTATGTTGATTCATGCTAAAAAATGTAAATCTCATCACTTTAACATATCGTTTTAGATTTTAAGTTTATTTTTTTTCGGGAAACTCATTGATGTATCATTTCAGATTTAGATACATTAATGGCAAATACTTCTTTAATCTTGCAAAATAACTAACTGAATGTAGCAGTTTTAATAATGAAAATAGACATTACCTGTAAGTAGATCATCAAAACTTGATTTATCTTTATTGTCAATAATCATATTTGAATTCCATGTTAGTATTATTATATAATTAGAAAATTAAACAGCTTTACTGAGTAATAGACACAAAAGAAAGGCTTCGATCACAGTACATGAACATGGTGTATATCCCCGTGGTAAAGAGTGTGTGGCGATAAAACCGTTTTATTCAATACTATATAAACTGACTTTGAGTTTAGAATTATATGAGTTTTATAAGTAATTGTAAAGTAATCCGTATGGACAAAAACATCTCTAAAAATCTTAATTGGCGGATATGATATTAATTGTACAGAGATAATGGAGAAACCGTCAAACAGGAATTGAGAGTGTCTGATCAAACTGGAAATCATTTAAATGAAGTGTATTGCATATACTTAATGTTACTTAGCTTTGTGTCACGTATAAATTTATTTATTTGGATCCCCATGACATGTATAATTCATGTTGTGATAACCAAATTTCTTATAAAATCATTTTTTTTACCTGAAATGATAAACCTTATGCCATTTTGATTGATAGTATGATGTGTTTACGATACACAAAGCTAATTATGAAAAATTAAACTGTGGACCTCAAAAACGTTTGACTGTTTCATTAACCATAAAAGATGCTGTTATTTTTTAACTGAAAAAAAAAATTCTTAGTTAACTTTTATGGAATTCATGAAAATTCTAAAGAAAATTAAAAAAAAAAACTCAAAATCAAACTTCAGTTGATTGATACACAATATGTTCTGAACAATCTAAATATTAAACTGATAAGAAATACTTATATAGTAAAATTAATACATTTTTGAACGAAAAAAAAATCATATATCAATTTGTCTATGTTTTTTTAAACAAAAACTTGTAATGGTGTGATTTGATGCCATTGCCAACACTTTGAAAGCACAATATTTTGAAAAACAACAACATTATACATATATGCACTAATATACGGGATGTGTGAAAATTGGTAAAAACTTAATTCTCTTACATAATAATCTACTCCCACCCATTTTTTTTCTAGATTTTGTTATTATGTTACTTTATATGCCTTTCAGCTGTAAAAAAAATAATATTTCTGAGAATGCAGTTGCAATCATCATCTAGCTTGAAAAGTGAATGATAATGCCCTAAATATTCCGAAATACTTTGTTATTGTGATTCAATATTTTGATTATTCTACAATATATAGGTTATAAAATCATATATTAATTTAAATTTAATGTAACTAATGAGTATTAAATAAGATTAAGAAATTAGTTTCTTTGTTTTCTCAATTTTATGATTGAAAAGGGCCGTGGTGCAACCACGGTGTAATACTGCTAAAAATAGACCTTGCCTCATTAAGACCTTTAAACGACAAATTTACCGGTCCACAATTTTTCTAAATTTGCACAATATTTACTTCAGGTAATGAGCCAACTGTTTAGAAAATATTTTTGGTGCACTCAAACTGGAAGTGGGTGAATCACCATTGTTAATAATTGACATGGCCGAAAATAATACCCAAAATTTCGATATTTTCGATCTTTAAAATTTAGCCAAAATTTTATTTGTCCTATTTTGCCTACATATTTGTGATCATAATATGTAAGTATTTATACTCTTCAGAAAATAATACAGTTTTATGACATAAAACATTATTTTGATAACTTTTTGGATCAAAAAGGGAACCCTGTCATACACCTATACTGGACAACATTAATTTGGCCACAGCACAGGCCCCTGGGACCTTTTGAATTTTTTAAGCGTATTTCAAGGGTTTGCTTTAATGTTGCTACATGTAACATTTAGTTTTAATAAAATTGGTTCGTGGGCAAATTTCCATTGTTCGTGAAAGAGGTCCTTTTTAAAAGATTTTGTTTATAGTTTTATAACCACACTGGTCCATTCAACTACAATGTCAATTTTCCCGCGCGGACTAATATGGTGTCAGTAAACACATCAATTTATAAATATATTATTAGTCCTAGTCTAGACTGCATTTATTAGCTCATCATGCAGATCACGATTATCATTAGAGTAATGGGAGTCCCTGTGGCAAAATGTTAATATATATAAGAGTGGGTTTAAAAAAATAGACATCGTTGTGAGATTATGATCAGATATCATTTACAACAAAATACTGAAACTGATTACTAAAAAAGGGGATCACATTGTATAACAGAATCACGATATTTAATTACAGTCAAAACATAGTAACCAAGTGTTGGTTAAATGTGATACTTTTACAGTGGAAGTAACACCCCGACCACAAGGTATTACATGTACCTGATGATATTTTTGAATAATTACACGTCAAGAAGAAGTCGTACAAAATCAACACATGCCCCGGTTTTATTGGTATGTATACAGTGTAATTGGGTACACATAGGGATTGGATTTCGCTTTTATGTTAACTATGGAGCAATTCTTTTAAGAATACAATGTATATTCTATGGGGCGCGTTTTGCTAAAAGTTAATACATAGAGTAATAACATTAAGTATTTGTACTCGGCCACATGTGTGAACTCAGCGTTATTGTGAAGCGAGGCGAAAATGACGCACGCTTACACACTGGAGTTTGCCGAAGTTGTCAAAACACCAGTGTTCAAGTAGCTCGATGCGTTTGAGATTGTCATCTCACTTGACGATATTACATTCTTGGGAGCCATATGGTTATATAATCTACACTTAGATCCATCGCCATCGATAGATGGAACAACTTTACTTGTGTTCGATGGATACAATGTATTTGTGGTGACGCGTAGCTGTCAACATGTGGATTACTAGCGGTGCATGTTTTATAATACACATGATTAAATTCTAAAAGAACAAACACAAGAGGATATGTTTATAACTGACCTCTGTCAGAAGGTCTCACTCCAAAGCAGAAGCTATCTGACGCGCTCCACGGGATATGTAGATAGCTTAATACTGCTATTCATAGCCGCTATGAAAATTACAAAAATACATTCAATCCCTATGTGTTTCTTTTTAAAAGTAGACATTTTACGTTGCATAGAACATTTTCATACGCAAGTTCAAAGTTCAATGTTACCATGCAGTTATGATAAACAAAATCAGTTAGTATTTGCGTATAGTGAACAAGCCTAGTAAGTGTAAATATAGTAGAATATCATTTACTATAAAGCTCTTTTTATCTTCCGTTAACAATATTCCCTTCACACTCACCATCATCATCATGAAGAGGCATCATTGCTGCCATACGTTTCTCAATGGTTTTAGTTGGCGTATGATCTGAGCTATGTTGCCATGTTTTGTCCGCCATGTTGATAGTGAACCAAACAGGATGAATGTCGGCTCCCAAAGTTGGTTGTCTTGATGTGATGTCGACATATTTGTTCTGGAGACGTCGACACAGAGTAGTTTTACCTACACCTTCGCAGCCTACGAACACTACCCGAATGTGTCGGTAACTTTCTGTCTGTCCCTTGAACAGCCTCAAATATCTGTTATAGTTTCTGACGTCCCCTGAATTGTGAAAAAGGATCAAGTAATGGATAAATATATGCCAGAAAATATCTTCATTTGGTTATGTAGCAAATTCTTGATTATTACAGGATTATAGAATGTCCCAATTATATCATTGTTTATTGATAAAAAACGATACGGAAAACAAACAACCACTGAATACACATGAAAACGGAACAATACAACAGAACGATATTGTAACTTTTGCTAAAGAATAAGGAAACAAACAAATATATAATTTTAAATGTCGAATATTTGTTCATGGTTTAAATAACGTAATCATAAATCATTTGTAATGTAGATAATTTGAAATGCATGAAATGGTTGAAATACCAACGGCACGACGTGATAGCATCCATTGTCTCTGTACTATGTATTGTTAAAATGTCCAAAATACATCAAAATTAGATGTTTATGTTAATTTATACCTACTTTAATAAAAAAAAACAGTGACAATTCTAGATTGATTATACCAAATTCAGATGTATGGTTATTATCGATGTTTTTTGTAATTTAACTAAATACAACACACAGAAATGGCTGTGTATCTGCAATGTTAGATAAGCAATAAGACAATGATATATATATGTTAAAATAAAACTGTAAAAGGTTGTAGGTCTACCGTTTGATTATTCTGTCTAACTCTTGCTGACTTATTTCAAGCTAAATAGCTTTAGGCTTATTTTGTATGTATTGGTTGATTTAGATTAATACAATTAATGACCTTGTGAAATACCGGTTAAGGTATTTTTGTGTAAATAAACGTCATTTACTATATGTTTTTAAGCAAGCTATTTCAAGGATATATATAGATATGGGAAAAAACTTTTTTAAATCAGCACTGTTATAAATTCACATGGACAAAATACGTCAATATAATATAATTCTAACAAAATCAACAAAAATGCACTAGTATTGAATTTTTGTACTATTGTCTGATTAAAATGTCAATTGCATCAATGTTTAATGTTGCAAAATATCCCTTAAAGAATACAATATTTCTAAATTGATATTGAAATTCAGAAATAGTCTTATTTCGTTTGCACATATTACAAAGACTTCAGCTAGTTATGTGTATAATTTGCTATTCGTTATTATTACTAAATTCATTACGCACTTGAATATTAAAAAAAGATATTGATGTCAATATTGAATTAAGAACCTTCATAAAATTACCAAAACATCATAAAAAGTCATCACCAATACTCATATTATTATACAAAATGCAGAAGTAATCTTATATACTTCAATACCTTCATCATAATGCTAGTGATGTTCATTATTTATTATGTTGTATATTGCTACTTGTTACATTACACAAAAAGGGTTTCGTTCTTCATTGTTAGATTAAAAACTAGACAAGATTTCATCATTGAATTACTAACCATAACAAGTAGATTATATATCAGGATTGAATAAACAACCTCTAGAAGTAGGTTTATCCAGTTCCACAGCATCATGTTGGACCAGTTTTTACTTAATACATTACACATAAAAGGTTGTGCATCTACAGTGTTAGGTTAATGAAAAACAAAGCAATGATATAAATATTATGTATAACCTTCAGACACATTACCCGAAACACCTAAAAAGGTTCAATCAATATGCCTACTGTCTGATTAATGAGTCTAAAAAGCTAGAGATCAATTAGAAAATTATTACTTCTAAACTAATTATACAAAATTCAGAAGTAATCTTATATACTTACAACACTTCATCATTATACTATTGCTGTTCATTATTTATAATGTTGTATATTGCTACTTGTTACATTACACATAAAGGGTTTTGTACCTTCATTCTCAGAAGTAGGCTTATTTCATTTGCACTGCATAATGCTAGTTATTTTCATTATTTATGTTGTTAGACGTTTACATTACACATAAAGAGATGTGCATCTTCACTGTTAGATTAATGAAAAACAAGATAATGATATAAAGCTTATATTTAACCTTCAAAGACATTACCGAAACACCTAAAAGGTTTTTCCATCAATAAACCTAGTGTCTGATTAATAAGTCTACAGAGCAAGAGATTTAATAGAAGAAAATAGTACTTCTAAACTAATTATACAAAATTCATAAGTAATCTTATATACTTACAATACCTTCATCAATATGCTAGTGATTTTCATTATTTATTATGTTGTATATTGCCACTTGTTACAAATAAAGGTTTAGATATTATCATTCTTAGATAAAATACAAGACAAAATTCCATCATAGAATTGATAACCTCACAATATGTCTGCAATTCCGAATAAATGATCATCAACACGCCTTTCGGCTGATTATTTATTCTACAGACATTTTGTGGTAAAAATTCAATGACCAAACTAGTAGTTGACTTTTATGGACGACGATAAGCAAAATGATAACGAATTGATCAATCTCATTTACTCAGTGATCTAATTATTCACAAATACGTTTTTGTTTAATAATGATAATAATTCATAAATTCAGCATATAAGCTTTACATTTATCTAGGGGGAGAGATAACAAGCGACATTATCATTTGCCGGTTAATCATCTTATAGGAGACATTTTACCTCATCATTTCACTAATCAGAATTATTTATTGGTACATTAATAATGATATTGACTTTGTCTGTACTATTTTTTAGTTAAAATGTTTAAAATACATCAATGATTGATATTGATCAATACAAAACCCTACTAAGATCCCTATTAAGAAGAATACTATTTCTTAATTTATTAATTAAAATCAAGAAACAGTAATATTTAATTTGCACAGCACAATGTGAGGTATGTTCATAATTTATGATCAATTAAATAAAGATCAATTAATCAAGATAGCGTATGGAGTATTTCCATTGGTTGATTAAGTATATTTGTTTAAAAGAAAATGTTACTTACGTGCTGTGTTTAAATCAGCCATTTTCAGCAAGATATGAAAGAAACAAAGCATTTTAAATCAGCAATGTGTATCAACTCATATTGAGAGGTTTGTTAATACATTTTCAAACACAAACATAACTAGTAGATTCTATTTTTCTTTGTACAAGTATCCGATTTAAATATCAAGAATCCATATATTTTTTATGTTAATAATTATTTGAACCTACCAAGATTCCTACTTAGAAACATTTTCAGTATTAGAAAAACAAAGCAATCATATAAAGATTATATTTAACCTTTAGACACATTACCGAAACACCTAAAAAGTTTCCATCAATACGTCTACTGTCTGATGAATAAGTCTACTGAGCTAGAAATCAATCAGAAAATATTACTACTAAACTAATTATATGAAATTCAGAAGTAATCTTTATATACTTACAACACCTTCATCATTATGCTAGTGATGTTCATTATTTATTATGTTGTATATTGCTTTTTGTTACATTACACATAAAGAATTTTGTGTCTTCATTCTTAGATAAAAAAAAACAAGACAAGGGTTCATCATTGAATTAATAACCTCGCAATATATCCGCAATTCCTAAAAGGTGATCATCAGTACGCCTACCGGCTGATAATTTAGTCTACAGACTTTTCGTAATAAAAATTCAATGACCAAACTAGTAGTTGTCTTATATGGACGACAAAAAGTAAAATGATCACGATTAGTTTAGTCCCATTTCCTTAGTTGTGTAATTATGCACACATACGTTTTTCTTTAATAATGAAAATGTTTGATGAATCCAATGTATAAGATGCACATATATCTAGAGGGAATGATAACAAGCGAAATTATCATCAATACTTCACAAATAATTCTTATTCATTGGCACATTAATAATGGCAGTAATTTTGTCTGTAGTATTTTCTATTTAAAATGCCCAAAATACATTAATATTAGATGTTCATGAATAAATAAAACCTACTAAGATCCCTATTAAAAAGAACAATATTTCTTAATGTATTAATCAAAATCCAAAAATAGTCAGATTTCATTTGCATTCCACAATGTCAATTATGTATATTATTTACAATCAAATGTTTAATGATCAATTAATTAAGATGGCGTAAGGTGTATTTTTATTTGGTTGATCAAGTATATTTGTTTAAAAGAAAATGTTACTTACGATCTGTTTCGAAATCAGCCATTTCCAGCAAGATATGAAAGAAACAAACATTTTAAATCAGAAATGTTGATAAACTCAGATGGAGAGGTAAGTTAATACATTTTCAAACACAAACATAATAAGTAGATTCAATTTATCTTTGTATTAGTCTCTGACTAAAGTATCAAGAATAAATTGATTTTTTGGGTTAATAATTATTCAATTCTACAAAGATTCCTATTTAGAAAAGTAATATATCTAGATTTGATATACAAAATTCAGAAGTAGGCTTACCTTAGTTGCACAACATAATGTTTGTAATTTTAAGTATTTGTGTTATTTGTCATTTCTACTAAATACATTACACATAAAGGTTTATGTATCCTCAGTGTTAGATCATTGAAAATCAAGGCAATTATATAAAGATTATATCAAACCAGATGGACAGGTATGTTAATACATTTTCAAACACGAACATAACACGAAGATTAAAATTGTCTTTGTACTAACATCTGACGGAAATATAAAAACAAATTATATATATTTTTAGGTCAAAAATCATTAAAACCTATTAAAATTCATTTTTAGGAAAGTAATATATCTAGATTTAATATACAAAATTCAAAAGAAGGCTTATTTCTTTTGCACATATGTGATTGATTATTTTTACTAAATACATTACACATCTTCAATGTTAGATTAATGAAAGTACAAGGCAATGGTATCAAGATTATATCAAAACTTCAGACACATTACCGAAACACCTAAAAAGTTTCCATCAATACGCCTACTGTCTGATTTTAAGTCTACAGAGCTAGAGATCAATTGAATAACAAAAACAGTAATGTTCTTTTATAGAGGACAAAAAGCAAACTTATCACGAATCTGTTAGACATTTCCTTAGTGCTTTAATTACATTGCAGAAAGAAGTCTTTCTTATTGTCTGGCGTACATTTGACAAATGCAGTGCATATAATAACTTTAGTCGAAACGATCAATACGCCTACCTTCGGATTATGAAGTATTCAGATAATTAAAGGTCAATTCAAAAACCATAGCAGTATTTTTTTTTTCTTTTAAGCATGATGAAAAAGAGAACTTAACAAATCTGTTATGCAAATTTTCCCAGTGTTATAAATTCAATACCAATTTTTTTTGTTTAATATATGAAATGTATTTGACAAAAAAATGTTTGAGACATTCTACCTCCCAAATCTCGAACATATATTTCTAAATTACGTGTGATTAATGAGAAAACCCTTAACAGTGGTGTTCAAGCTAATGTAAAAATCTCATAGAAACTGGCCACAGCCCAATTTTTTTGAAACTTTGAATATTGAAAGAACAACTAGTTGTTCTTTTAAAATGACACTACTTTTTCCTTTTGAGATTTTAAAAACCCCCATAGGGCCTGAATTATTCGTATTCATTTCATTAAAACAACCTTCAGAAACATGCCAAAATAGGTAAGCCTTTGTGAAATATTCTACATTTTTTATTCATAAATCATTTGAGTAGATCGTATACTTTATATTTAAGTCATTTTATTTAAATTTTGTGTAAAATAATATTTTTTTACGAAAAATTAACGCTTTTTGGAAAAAACGAAAACGAAGCATTGCTCTTTGTCATCTCATTTAACTCTGATATGGGTTTTGCCAATTTATCACCCATTAAAATACATGAATAAAAATAAAAATAAAATATGTTCAAACGGTGGACACAAGGGGTCCTCTTGTCACAAACCCAAAGCATTTTTTAGAAAACATTATTTAAGACCCTTTATCCCTTTTTAAAAAAATACAAAATAAACAAAAAGCACATATAAAGTAGTTATGTACCTAGACCTTTAAAACTAAAAAAAATTTGAAAACAAATCGGGGCGTGGGCGGTTTTGCATCACCACCTTTAATGAACAAATGTATTATCAACAGTTATACTACCAATAAATATTTAGCAAGCTCTACATATATGTCAAATGACCAAACTAGTAAATTAATAATAAACAAGGCAATGATATAAAGATTATATCAAAACTTCAGACATATTACCGAAACACCTAAAAGGTTTCCATCAATATGCCAACTGTCTGATTAGTAAATATACAGAGCTATAGATCAATTAGAAAAAAAATACTTCTAAACTAATTATACAAAATTCAGAAGTAATCTTATATACTTACAATACCTTCATCATTATGCTAGTGATGTTCATTATTTATCATGTTGTATATTGCTACTTTTAACATTACACATAAAGGGTTTTTGTATCTTCATTCTTCGATAAAAAATCAAGATAAGATTTCATCAATGAATTAATAACCTCACATAACATCTACAATTCCGAAAAGGTGATCATCAACACGTCTACCGGCTGATTATTAAATCTACAGACATTTCGAGATAAAAAATCAATAACCAAACTAGTAGTTGTCTTATATGGACGATGAAAAGCAAAATGATCACGAATTTATTAGTCACATTTCCTCGGTGTTTTAATTATTGACGGATACGTTTTTGTTTAATAATGGAAATATTTAATTAATTCAATGTATAAGCTTTCACATTTATCTAGGGGGAGAGATGACAAGCGATATTATCATTTGCCGATTAATCATCTTATAAGAGAAATTTTACCTCATCATTTCACAAATTAAAATTATTTATTGGCACCAATTAAATAGTGATATGATAATGTTTTATTTCTGTTTGTACTATTTTCTGGTTTGAATGTTCAACAATACATCAATAATGGACTGTTGTGAAAATAAATTTATAGCTATTTAGATTGCTTTATTAAGATAGTAAGGATATGTTATTTCTTTATTTTATTATGTATATACATGTACGAAAATGAAACTATTTACATTGGCAAATCACAATGTCAGTTTATGTTTATTATTTAGGATCAATTTTGTAAGGAACAATTAATCAATGATGGCGTATTATTGTTTCTGTATTGGTTTGATAATTTGTTTATTTTGTTTCTAAAGTAATAGGTTAATTACACGTTATGTTTCGAATATTCAGCCCTATTCCAAGAAAGTTATGAAAAAATCAATAGCTTTTTCATCTCAGGCAATGTTTGTATCTACTCAGATGGATAGGTATGTTAAATACATTTTCAAACACAAACATAATAAGTAGATTCTATTTTTTCTTTGTACTAGTATCCGATTTAAATATCAAGAATGCATATATTTTTTATGTTAATAATTATTTGAACCTACCAAGATTCCTATTTAGAAACATTTTCAGTATTAGAAAAACAAAGCAATCATATAAAGATTATATTTAACCTTTAGACACATTACCGAAACACCTAAAAAGTTTCCATCAATACGTCTACTGTCTGATGAATAAGTCTACTGAGCTATAGAAATCAATCAGAAAATATTACTACTAAACTAATTATATGAAATTCAGAAGTAATCTTATATACTTACAACACCTTCATCATTATGCTAGTGATGTTCATTATTTATTATGTTGTATATTGCTTTTTGTTACATTACACATAAAGGGTTTTGTGTCTTCATTCTTAGATAAAAAAAAAGACAAGGGTTCATCATTGAATTAATAACCTCGCAATATATCCGCAATTCCTAAAAGGTGATCATCAGTACGCCTACCGGCTGATTATTTAGTCTACAGACTTTTCGTAATAAAAATTCAATGACCCAAACTAGTAGTTGTCTTATATGGACGACAAAAAGTAAAATGATCACGATTATTTTAGTCCCATTTCCTTAGTGGTGTAATTATGCACACATACGTTTTTCTTTAATAATGAAAATGTTTGACGAATCCAATGTATAAGATGCACATATATCTAGAGGGAATGATAACAAGCGAAATTATCATCAATACTTCACAAATAATTCTTATTCATTGGCACATTAATAATGGCAGTAATTTTGTCTGTAGTATTTTCTATTTAAAATGCCCAAAATACATTAATATTTGATGTTGATGAATAAAAAAATCTTCGAAGATCCCTATAAAGAAGAATACTATTTAATCAAAATCCAGATATAGTCATATTTTATATGCACAGAACAATGTCAATTATGTCTATTATTTATGATCGATTTAGTAATGATCAATTAATTAAGATGGCGTAAGGTGTATTTTTATTTGGTTGATAAAGTATATTTGTTTAAAAGAAAATGTTACTTACGATCTGTTTCGAAATCAGCCATTCCCAGCAAGATATGAAAAAACAAAGCATTTTCAATCAGCAATGTTTATCAACTCAGATAGAGAGGTATGTTAATACATTTTCAAACCAAACATAATAAGAAGATTCAATTTATCTTTGTATTAGTCTCTGACTAAAGTATCAAGAATAAATTGATTTTTTTGGGTTAATAATTATTCAAACCTACAAAGATTCCTATTTAGAAAAGTAATATATCTAGATTTGATATACAAAATTCAGAAGTAGGCTTACCTTAGTTGCACAACATAATGTTTGTAATTTTCATTATTTATGTTATATGTCATTTCTACTAAATACATTACACATAAAGGTTTATGTATCTTCAGTGTTAGATCATTGAAAATCAAGGCAATTATATAAAGATTATATCAAACTAGATGGACAGGTATGTTAATACATTTTCAAACACGAACATAACACGAAGATTAAAATTGTCTTTGTACTAAACATCTGACGGAAATATAAAAACAAATTATATATATTTTTTAGGTCAAAAATCATTTAAACCTACTAAGATTCATTTTTAGGAAAGTAATATATCTATATTTAATATACAAAATTCAAAAGAAGGCTTATTTCTTTTGCACATATGTGATTGATTATTTTTACTAAATACATTACACATCTTCAATGTTAGATTAATGAAAGTACAAGGCAATGGTATCAAGATTATATCAAAACTTCAGACACATTACCGAAACACCTAAAAAGTTTCCATCAATACGCCTACTGTCTGATTATTAAGTGTACAGAGCTAGAGATCAATTGAATAACAAAAACAGTAATGTTCTTTTATAGAGGACAAAAAGCAAACTTATCACGAATCTGTTAGACATTTCCTTAGTGCTTTAACTACATTGCAGAAAGAAGTCTTTCTTATTGTCTGGCGTACATTTGACGAACGCAGTGCATAGAATAACTTTAGTCGAAACGATCAATACGCCTACCTTCGGATTATGAAGTATTCAGATAATTAAAGGTCAATTCAAAAACCATAGCAGTATTTTTTTCTTTTAAGCATGATGAAAAAGAGAACTTAACAAATCTGTTATGCAAATTTTCCCAGTGTTATAAATTCAATACCAATTTTTTTGTTTAATATATGAAATGTATTTGACAAAAAATGTAAGAGACATTCTACCTCCCAAATCTCGAACATATATTTCTAAATGACGTGTGATTAATGAGAAAACCCTTAACAGTGGTGTTCAAGCTAATGCAAAAATCTCATAGAAACTGGCCACAGCCCAATTTTCTTGAAACTTTGAATATTGAAAGAACAACTAGTTGTCCTTTTAAAATGACACTACTTTTTCCTTTTAAGATTTTAAAAAGCCCCATAGGGCCTGAATTATTCGTATTCATTTCATTAAAACTACCTTCAGAAACATGCCAAAATAGGTAAGCCTTTGTGAAATATTCTACATTTTTTATTCATAAATCATTTGAGTAGATCGTATACTTTTATATTTAAGTCATTTTATTTAGATTTTTAACGGAAAAAATTGTGTAAAATAATATTTTTTTTTACGAAAAATTAACGCTTTTTGGAAAAAACGAAAACGAAGCCTTGCTCTTTGTCATCTCATTTAACTCTGATATGGGTTTTGCCAATTTATCACCCATTAAAAATACATGAAATTAATTCCGAAATGAAAATCCGGGAAAACAGTTTGTGAGTGCATTGAAAATAGAAATGCAGGTAGCAAGGGGGGTCTCAAATTGGTTGAAATTTAGATATTATTAAATAGAAGTGAAAATAAGTACATATGGGTTATGGGGTATGCCGAATGAGATAGTAACAGTTTTAAATACATCGTTGTCATTGTAACGAAATAAAGGCCCAGGTATAAGGCCAATATTGGAGTATGGGGACATGGTTTGGGGAAACATACCTCATGAACTAGTGAAAAAAACTTGAGAATTTGTATATTGAAGCAGCTAGAATAATTACAGGTTCAACAAAATTGGTTAGTATTGATAAACTGTTCAACGAATCTGCAGGGGTCAGCTTATTTGATCGAAGGCAAGTTAATAAAATTATACATTTCCACCAGATGTTCTATCATTATACACCTGAATACCTCTATAGCATGATCCCAGAAACTGTTTCTGAAGGACATTCGTATGAAACTAGACACTCGGACCATACATTTATTACACATTTATCATTTAAAACCTCATTCTATCAAAAATCTTTTTCTTCCTTCTGATATAAACCAATGGAATAGTCTACCACAAAGTGTTCGCTTAAACCAGTCTACTTCTGCTTCAAAACTTATTTTAGTTATAAGTATTCACCGAATACGCTTGCTTATTTCAGTTCTCATATTCATAAGGGTCAAATATTTCATGTACGTCTAAGAATTGAGTGGAGTGCTCTAAAAAGTCATTTCTTTGCAAAAATTGTACCATCTTCATTATGTATATGTGGTGTAGTCGAAGGCAACAAACATTTTTTACTTGAATGTGGTCGAATGAGACGACGCTTACCTTCACTTGTTAGATTTCAATATTACTTTGGATCTTCTTCTTTTTGGAGATGAATCTATTTCTTCTCTACAGCTGATAATAAATTAATAGCCGTTACTAAGCCTAACACCCTTTTTCGTATTAAACACTACATAATTACAAACCGGCAGATTTGCTTCCATTGAATAAATTATATGTAAGATATGACACCCTAAAATTTCATTCCAGTTTAAACCGAATTTATATCTTTATTCATTACCAATTTGTTAATGCGAGTGAGTGAGTTATCATATAAGAATGGTGTTATCATGCTCCAAAGTTATCATTTGCTATAAAACACATGGTGATATGTTTACATAAGTGTCTGTGACACTTGTTCCTATTTCCGTGATTTATATCAGCTTGATATTTATCTAGGGGGGAGAGATAACAAGCGACATTATCATTTGCCGGTTACTCATCTTATCAGAGAAATTTTAGCTCATCATTTCACAAATCATAATTATTTATTGGTACATTGATAATGATAGTAATTTTAGTCTGTACTATTTTTTAGTTAAAATGTCCTAAATACATCAATGTTTGATGTTGATAAATAAAAATCCTACTAAGATCCCTATTAAGAAGAAGAATATTTAATCAAAATCCAGATATAGTCATATTTTATTTGCACAGAACAATGTCAATTATCTCTATTATTTATGATCGATTTAGTAATGATCAATTAATTAAGATGGCGTAAGGTGTATTTTTATTTGGTTGATAAAGTATATTTGTTTAAAAGAAAATGTTACTTACGAACTGTTTCGAAATCAGCCATTCCCAGCAAGATATGAAAAAAACAAAGCATTTTCAATCAGCAATGTTTATCAACTCAGATGGAGAGGTATGTTAATACATTTTCAAACACAAACATAATAAGTAGATTCTATTTTTCTTTGTACTAGTATCCGATTTAAATATCAAGAATGCATATATTTTTTATGTTAATAATTATTTGAACCTACCAAGATTCCTATTTAGAAACATTTTCAGTATTAGAAAAACAAAGCAATCATATAAAGATTATATTTAACCTTTAGACACATTACCGAAACACCTAAAAAGTTTCCATCAATACGTCTACTGTCTGATGAATAAGTCTACTGAGCTAGAAATCAATCAGAAAATATTACTACTAAACTAATTATATGAAATTCAGAAGTAATCTTATATACTTACAACACCTTCATCATTATGCTAGTGATGTTCATTATTTATTATGTTGTATATTGCTTTTTGTTACATTATACATAAAGGATTTTGTGTCTTCATTCTTAGATAAAAAAACAAGACAAGGGTTCATCATTGAATTAATAACCTCGCAATATATCCGCAATTCCTAAAAGGTGATCATCAGTACGCCTACCGGCTGATTATTTAGTCTACAGACTTTTCGTAATAAAAATTCAATGACCAAACTAGTAGTTGTCTTATATGGACGACAAAAAGTAAAATGATCACGATTAGTTTAGTCCCATTTCCTTAGTGGTGTAATTATGCACACATACGTTTTTCTTTAATAATGAAAATGTTTGACGAATCCAATGTATAATATGCACATATATCTAGAGGGAATGATAACAAGCGAATTATCATCAATACTTCACAAATAATTCTTATTCATTGGCACATTAATAATGGGCAGTAATTTTTTGTCTGTAGTATTTTTCTATTTAAAATGCCCAAAATACATTAATATTTGATGTTGATGAATAAAAAAAAAAACCTACTTAGATCCCTATTAAAAAGAACAATATTTCTTAATGTATTAATCAAAATCCAAAAATAGTCAGATTTCATTTGCATTCCACAATGTCAATTATGTATATTATTTACAATCAAATGTTTAATGATCAATTAATTAAGAGTGGCGTAAGGTGTATTTTTATTTGGTTGATAAAGTATATTTTGTTTGAAAGAAAAAGTAACTTACGAACTGTTTTGAAATCAGCCATTTCCAGCAAGATATGAAAGAAACAAAGCATTTTAAATCAGAAATGTTTATCAACTCAGATGGAGAGGTATGTTAATACATTTTCAAACACAATCATAATAAGTAGATTCAATTTATCTTTGTATTAGTCTCTGACTAAAGTATCAAGAATAAATTGGTTTTTTGGGTTAATAATTATTCAAACCTACAAAGATTCCTATTTAGAAAAGTAATATATCTAGATTTGATATACAAAATTCAGAAGTAGGCTTACCTTAGTTGCACAACATAATGTTTGTAATTTTCATTATTTATGTTATTTGTCATTTCTACTAAATACATTACACATAAAGGTTATGTATCCTCAGTGTTAGATCATTGAAAATCAAGGCAATTATATAAAGATTATATCAAACCAGATGGACATGTATGTTAATACATTTTCAAACACGAACATAACACGAAGATTAAAATTGTCTTTGTACTAACATCTGACGGAAATATAAAAACAAATTATATATATTTTTAGGTCAAAAATCATTAAAACCTATTAAGATTCATTTTTAGGAAAGTAATATATCTAGATTTAATATACAAAATTCAAAAGAAGGCTTATTTCTTTTGCACATATGTGATTGATTATATTTACTAAATACATTACACATCTTCAATGTTAGATTAATGAAAGTACAAGGCAATGGTATCAAGATTATATCAAAACTTCAGACACATTACCGAAACACCTAAAAAGTTTCCATCAATACGCCTACTGTCTGATTTTTAAGTCTACAGAGCTAGAGATCAATTGAATAACAAAAACAGTAATGTTCTTTTATAGAGGACAAAAAGCAAACTTATCACGAATCTGTTAGACATTTCCTTAGTGCTTTAATTACATTGCAGAAAGAAGTCTTTCTTATTGTCTGGCGAACATTTGACAAATGCAGTGCATATAATAACTTTAGTCGAAACGATCAATACGCCTACCTCGGATTATGAAGTATTCAGATAATTAAAGGTCAATTCAAAAACCATAGCAGTATTTTTTTTTCTTTTAAGCATGATGAAAAAGAGAACTTAACAAATCTGTTATGCAAATTTTCCCAGTGTTATAAATTCAATACCAATTTTTTTGTTTAATATATAAAATGTATTTGACAAAAAATGTAAGAGACATTCTACCTCCCAAATCTCGAACATTATATTTCTAAATGACGTGTGATTAATGAGAAAACCCTTAACAGTGGTGTTCAAGCTAATGTAAAAATCTCATAGAAACTGGCCACAGCCCAATTTTCTTGAAACTTTGAATATTGAAAGAACAACTAGTTGTTCCTTTTAAAATGACACTACTTTTTTCCTTTTGAGATTTTTAAAAAGCCCCATAGGGCCTGAATTATTCGTATTCATTTCATTAAAACAACCTTCAGAAACATGCCAAAATAGAGTAAGCCTTTGTGAAATATTCTATTTTTTTTTTATTATAAATCATTTGAGTAGATC